>NW_017178196.1:7839-9089 GCF_001652005.2 Ceratina calcarata
ACATTTTATTGAGTACAGGGACTAGGCGCCTCAAGATTGCCTACTCTTTTTACATTTTCAAGAAAAGGTCAGTCTTTCTTGTAGAACTTACGTCAGTTTTCTAGTAGCATCGTTTACAAGCTGATTAAAAACAAGACGAGAACGCCGAAACGAGGGAACGTGTTGCATGTTTGCACAACCTCTGCCATTAACTGGACTTGTTCATTAATAACGGGCGCAAGGAACGCTTGAGAACCAGTTAATAAATTCATCGACGCAATGACGGTTACGTTTTTATGAACACAGAGAGACGGCAGTGCTCGGTTTCATGGAAAACTAGATTTCTCATTTATCTTCCGACGAAAAAACGAGCTACTGAAATGTACACGCGAGTAATTCGATTCATTTCCACGAGACCCGATTTTCGTGGAACGAACGAGTCCCGATGTTATGCAAATATTTCATTCACCGTCGCGCGACCAATGATATATTTCTCATACCAAATGCCACTAATTTTCTAAATAATCTCTCTTGCGACATTTATTGCTTCATTCATACGTTCGAAGAAGAGAGGCACGTAGAGAAAAGAAAAAAAAGTGAGATGAAATGGAACACATTAAAACATCGAGTCACGAGCACTTAACGAGCACAAAAAGCGAAGAAGGTTAAAACTAACGACACACCTCCCTCTGTAAAAGGGTGGAGGAGACGCGTCGTTTAAAAGCATTTCCTGCGAAATCGAGTTAGACCGAGCATCGGCGGTGGCCCGGCGCTCTTCAATTTTGAAAGTGAATCCGGCCGGCGCGGCAAGTGAAAGCCACCGATGTGTCCCACCGGTGAACGTGACACGCTGGCCAAATTCAAACCTAAGCTGGAAGTGTTTCAGGGCCGCGTGCTCGCCCGACCGTGGGGTCTAACCGAATTCTAAATTTACTATGCAACAACTTCGAATTATTAATTATTGCGCTTATACAATTTTTCAGATATATTCCGAAGTACAGTTGCACATGGAAGTGGATTTTGGAAATGGAGTTTTTATTATATCAATCATACTGTCTCTGTCCCATAATAGTTGTAACAAGTGAATATTTAAACGGGAATTATTGGCGAATGCAGTTATGTTATAGCACAAAATTATGAAGCCTTCAATTAGAATTAATGTTTCATGACATCTGTCATCTGTTTTGACATATCTTTGAATTTTTAGATTTAACTAATTATTACGAAGTATAATTATTTTTCTATTTTCATCCGCTGATCGAAATCAGTTG
>NW_017178196.1:11076-13024 GCF_001652005.2 Ceratina calcarata
CAGATAGTTCCTGGAGTTTTCAATAATTTCGTTACTGTATTTTAATCTTGTAGATAGAACCCCTTGGCTGTGAAGCTTTGCTTTTCCTATGTATCATTTTTCTTTTGATGCATCAAGAATTAGACAGTCGCAACTCGATCTTTGCTTGAAATTTTCTTTTTTTATCTTATTTTTACAATGCATTGATATTCATCTGAAATAAAACATTTGATTTCGATCAGTGGACGAAATTAGAAAAATAGTTATAATTCGTAATAATTAAGTTGGCCTAAAAATTGATAGATGTGTCAAGACAAGTGACAGATATCATGAAACATTAATTTTGATTGAAGGCTTCATAATTTTGCACTACGATATAACTTATAGTTGCATTCGCCAATAATTCCCATTTAAATATTCACTTGCTGCTATTAATATGGGACAGACGTAGTACAATATTCTGAGTGACCTGAATATATTTTATTTTACATTTTAATTAAAGGGATTCATAAGGCTACAGTCTGAGTTGCACTCGTAAAATAATAAAATAAGAGCATAAGATTTCTGCCTCCTTGAACACTTTAATAAAATTAGGTTGATAACCGGTAATTCTGGTATAAGTTATTCACCATGAACAACATCGTTAGCATCACAAAATGTTACCTCATTGAAAAGTACTTTTTTTCCACGAGAATGGATAGCATTAACGCAGGGGAATGCGGCGTAACTATAATTTATATTGCCTTATCGACGCGGCCCAGGGGATAGTTATAGTTAGTAACCATAGCTTCATGGTCGAACGACGTCCATAGAAATCATGAGAATCTTCGGACGGAGACATTTAATCAACAGCCAATAATAAGAGGGGCCACATGTTATCATTGATGGTGTAAATGAAGAAAAACAGACAAATGGCATTAAACGTGTCTGCGTTTTCACAGAACTTGTTCCAGAATAACCGAATTTTTATGTAAAAAAGAGAGGCGCAAGAGGGAGGGAGTTGAATGCTAATTAGATTTACTAAGGAGTTAATAAACCTCGAAGAGGCAGCAAAATAGAAAAAAAAGTAGAATTCGTTATAAAATCGCAGGGGAAAAAGAATGAGGGAAATTGGAGGAGAGAGAGAGAGAGAGAGAGACAGACAGACAGACAGAGAGAGAGGTCGATAACGTGAATAGACAGAAATGTAGGAAATTTAATAACGTAGAAAGAAAAATATGAGAATTTCGTAGCGAGGGAATGCAATTTAAAGGGAAAGATCTTCACATATCGTTTACGATCCTCGCATTTCTCTGGTGTTCCAATACGAGACGAAGTAAGCCAAGAGCGAATAATTTAGAGCAGCAATAAAACCACCGCAGGAAATTGAAATAGACAAATTTTCTTTTAATAGACACAGCACCAGTTTTCTCTTTCGTTTAGAATATATAAATAGTAACAGTGAATGTATACAGAGAAGAGGAGCTTTGATATTAACATTTCATGCATTCAATACGTGAGTCACCGTTCTGTTAGAAGTATAGTTAGACTCGGCAAACCGGTCCTGAGTTCTTTAATTTCAAACGAAGTATCACGCGTTTCAGTGTGTAAAAGTTGTGTATACTTTGTGCGCGAGTAGGGACAGCCGCGCAACTCCTATCAGCAACGTTTCTATATTTTTTATTGATTTCCGGTTTGCCGTGAAAAATCCCCTTAACACGCATTCCCGACGCATAAATCACGACGTCTTAAATGTAGAACGATAATTACTGTTACTCCCGATGCTTAATTTCGCCCGCAACACGCGATCACTTTAATTGAATTTCTACATTAATATCTCTTCTAAGGTTAAATACAAATGAAACGATACCTTATAAAGCACTTTATCAAATCTCCACTTTTAATAGTCTTTAATAACTCAATCTCGGTATGTAATATGTTATATACATATGTATAATAATGAATATAGAGTCTCCTTTCTTACAATTAG
>NW_017178196.1:15655-17608 GCF_001652005.2 Ceratina calcarata
TTTGATGGACCTGATTAAATAATGAGTTCTTCTATTCAAATAAATCATAATTAATACATGGAAGACCTTTTATTTCCAGTAAATAATAACTTATTTGACATGACCTTTTTTACTGACTCATGTACAACTAATTTTCTAAAAAGATTATTATGGGCTTTGGTCCCTAGCACACGCCCTACTTCCATGCGCCCCATAAAAACGTAGCGACGACCACTCGTTGAAAGTCTCCATCGAAAGACAAGGGGGAGAAAAAGGAGAGAATGATATTTAATACGTCGAATGGCTAGATGAGATGCTAATAGTGAACACAATGCAGACATAACGTGGGAAGGGAGAGACGACGTTGCCATGTCGACGAACAGGACGCTGCCGCGTCGCTCTGTTGCCACGATGACGTAACTTTGCGTCTTTGCGTCACGCCGGCCGCTAGGGGTAAATGGCGAGGGTGTAGGCGGCACGGATAGGGGGTGGTTTAATAAGCTTTCGTTCAACCCACGGCGTACTTCTAGGGCAGGGATGCGTTACGTAATGGACATCAAGATCCCCGCGTATCGATCCCGTTTTCACGGAAAGTAAAAAACGATAAACGCGTCCATCGCGAAATTCGTTCATCCCTATGTCCGACAGACGAACTAATTTCTCTTGCTTGTAGAGATTAGAGGACGTTTTCATTATGCATTAGTGGCGTGGCTAATGTATGGCAAGGATTAACAATGCGGTAGAACTGGACGCTGCAAACTGAATGCGAGAAGAAAATACGTAATATAGAATATCCAGGTTACATTATATCGCATAAAAAATATTTAGAGAAAAACAGGAACTTTTCCACTAACTCGTTGGAATATCATTTATTGACCTAATCAAAATCTGTCTTTGGCTTAAATAATAAAAAACTACAAAAGATATATTATTAAAATAAATTTCACAAGTTTGGAATATTAAAAATTGAATATAAAAAAGCTGCCAATATCGACATGAAAGAATTAAGTAAATTATTAATTAAAAACCTACATTTCTTATTTTTGTTATCTCTTACTTTTTATTATATGTTGATGTAATTTTCATTTCTGTCTTATTGAATATATTTTATAAAAATGAACTTTTTTTATTTTTACCGACGAAGTCCTCTTCTCCGANATTATGGAACACAGGGAGTATAATACATATTACAGATTTGTTGTATTAAATATCACTTATTATAATTGCATTTTACCTAAGTATGTGTGTTATGGTACATTTGACACAAACAATGCCACACGATTTATTCCGATTTACAAAGAATTCCCATGCAAACATTTATGGCTTCCAAACAAAACATTTATAGCTTCCAGTAAATTACTCCATTCACTGACTCTATAACACTTTCAGATAACATGGAATTTATAAATAACATACGATTTTACTTTGAGAAACGTAAAATGGATGAAAAGAGATGTGATTTTCGGTACATAACACATGGATACATGCCAGTGGGTTTCTTTTGGTGGACGGACAGATTCAAGGTTCCGATCGCTTCTCGTGGCATGCATTTATGTCCCGTTACGAAGAAGACATTACGAGCACCGCGCGTAAGAATGCAAGAATACTTTCTCTCGTAGACCCACTTTGGACCAATGGAAGAAACGAACCAAAGTTACGACCGAGTTCGTTCTCGATTTAAAATCCGACGCGGTAGCTCCGAACGGAAGATGTTTCACGTGGAAATACACGCGACGAGGAACCCGAAGAATGGTCTTCCTTCTACCATTTCCGCAACGAATCTACCCGAGAACGAAACGTGGAAATATCTCGTTCGATAAAAAAAGAAAGGAAAATAATCACAGCAAAAATATAGTGCAGGTAATTTCTTAGCGGAAAATTTTTTACTAGAATGACAGAAATTTGTGGAACACCAAATGTCAAAAGACTGAGTAATGAAAAGTTATTAATGATTAAATAATAAATTGCATGGCG
>NW_017178196.1:19990-22506 GCF_001652005.2 Ceratina calcarata
TAAATGCAACAGATCTGCAATCTGTTAATTAAGAACCATAGTTATAACAATATAGTAGTGTAACAAGCCACAACTGCAAAAATTCCATCATTATTACAGCTATACTTTCTCATAAACGATATCAAAATTTTGCCATTCAACAAAAACTGAAAGTGTAGCCTCGCAATATTTCTAAAATCTTAAACAGTGTTTTATTAATGCAACATCTAATAACTAGTTTAGATATTTCGTATTTATTTACATATTACTGCACACTGTGTCTGTTTAAACTATTAAAAATTCCCAAAAATGAATATCCGCAGTCTACTAATAACTGTTGAAAATTTGTATGCCTTGTCACTGTTTTCATCTCAGGGCTCAACACAAACTTAAACGTTGAAATTACTCTTTGGCTGCTAGTTGGTTTGCTCAATACAAATTCGCATAAACTTCCGCAATCGCCTTACGGCGTAACCTTAATAGCCCCGTTCAGAATTTCCTGCAAACAGTGAGGGAGTGTGTATTGTCTCGAGAAAATCGACAGGAACGGATACGCATTTGACGAGTAGCCGAGGCACGGATCGATACCGGAGAAACTCGCGCCTTCGAAGAGGGGCAGGCGTACTCCTCCGTCTCCGCTGCCTCTTCTTCCGCTGCTGGGCGAACTAAGAGCATAGGGCTCGAGGGAGTAAGAAGGCTGCGTGTTACAGAAGAAAAAGAGGGTAAGCAGGCCGCGGAGAGAAGAAAGAAACGGGCAAGTAAGAGGGAAGAAACGAACGCGACGGAGGAAGAGGTCTCTCCTCACCGAAGGAGAAGAGGAAGAGGAGAAGGAGGAGAAGGGGTATACACGAGTTCTCCGAACGTCGTCCGCTCCTGACGACGTTAAAATTAAAATCCGGTCGGCTATGGTCTCGCCGAGGAGAGCCGGCGATTTCACGGAGCCAGCCGACCGGCCAGAAGATCCCGTGGATTCCAAAAGGATTTCGTCTAGCTGCTGTTCGCTCCGCTCGTTGGTAGCCAAGGTAACCGAAGCGGCCCAACGAACCTCTCTAGAATTTTTCGACCGCCCGGCAAATGGTTAGGCCTCGCTACTTCCGTTCCCCTACGCTCACCACGTTATTGCTATCCTATTTCTTTCTAGAAACCTGCTCGATTGTTCTCGCCGTTTGATTCGTGGAACCGAGGTTCTAACCCTTCATTGTTGCTCGCGTCTCACGTCGGGTCATAGCCGACCGATAAAATTTCCATTCGACTAGTTTTTAGAACAGCTTTATGCACATTCTTAAATATCACGCTAAATTTTTTAATTCAATATCTAGACGTGCCTTAGTTGATTTGCAATATCAATGTTAAATTCAATCAACTGAAAAATAACTTCAATTAAAATTTCAGTTGAATATCAACCCATTGTAAAAGTAAGATGAAAAAACAGAGTTTTCAAGCAAAGATCGAGATGCGATTGTCCAGTTCTTGAAACATCAAAAGAAAAACAAGAGAAAGCAAAGCTTTGCAGACAAGGGATCCTACTTCATATATTCCTACCTATAATTTCGAAAAATCGAATACTTTCAGTTCGAAAATGTTATCAAGTGGAACGTATTCACGCTGAACGTAGCAGTTTTAATTGGAACTGTACAATTACTAATGCCGGGTGCTTATTACCTCTCTTTCGCTTAATAAAGCAATATGGTACTCGCAGTGGTAATGAGCTCCTCGAAACACGAGAGTTATGCAGATTTCCTCATTGTTTCTCTTCATTATACCATCTGATTACATGGTGAAATGTAAATACGAGTAGGAATACGAAAGTAAAACACAAGTTAGAGATGCTCATCGAAAACTATTCACCGAGCAAATTCAAATAATTACGAATGCTTTTCTCTCAAGAGCCTCCGTGTCAGGCAGATATTTTCCACATTAATATTAAAAACAGCTCTTGTAGTATAAATTTCTGTATTATTCTCATTCTTTCCACGAATTTTACGACCTAGATAAAACTTTCGTGACACAGAATTCTATTTTATTCTTTCAAAGAAAGAGTTTGCCCCATAATGGGAAGCAAAATCGCAACCGCTGATGGTCACACGTGCGATACTTCTCTTGCGCGCGCTCGTAACTACGTATTCCGCTGCGAAACAATGACGAACATTAAGCTTTTTCCTAGCTACTTTTTTCTTATCTAATTTACAAGCGAGACGACAATTTTTTTCTGCTCTCAACGCACTCTGCGAGGCACGGCCGTTATAAAAGCGATTTAGTAATTTTGTTTGCTCGAAAGCGACAGGCACAGAGCATTTGTTTCGCCAACAAAGCCCTAAGAACGCGATGAAATCCGGGACAAAAACGTTTGCCTGAAAACTGGAAGAGACAGGAATTACTATGTGATTCCCCGAGTTTTTCTCTCCGAGGGCTCTCATACGATTCCAAGTAGAAATTCGTCAGTTTCAAAATTTAAGGCTAATACTAGTAGGTACAACTTTTTGTACATAATAAGATTAATTCTTTGCATAATATTTTTGTTAACACGCTACTCTACG
>NW_017178197.1:0-711 GCF_001652005.2 Ceratina calcarata
GTCTTTTCGCTCGTTCTCGTCGATCTCCCAGGTATTTTACTCGATTCACAAAGAAACATGCATGCAGGATGTATCAGGGACGATTCTTGAAAGAAAGAAAGAAAGAAATAATGAAAAATCTCTTTTTATATATATGTATTTGGTCCTCCTTTTTTCCTTAGTGCGAAACGGACAACGACGATGACAATAATAATAATGATAATGACTGTAACGATACTTTTCCACGACCACGTCTCAAACAGGCGAGTCGATTGATTGATTTGTCAGTGAGTCAGTTTAATTGTTCAATTATAAACCGACAGACCCGGTCCATGGTCCTCGACTTTGCTCGATAATTCCTGACGGTTCCGATCGTTCGCGACTCGACTCTGCTCTCGACGCGTGAGACTTGAAACGTTCAACGTGAATATCTAATTGATCAATGATAATAATAATAGTAATAATAATAATGATAATAACGATAATAAAGAACGAAGATGAGTGAACAGAGCGAACTGGTGCACCAACGAGTTCCGAAGATATTTCTAATTTCAACAGATACGCGTTGTGTGCAAAACTCCGAGTTTTAGATTTTTAAAATTAATTCAAATCTACCGCGTTCGAATCGCTCGCTTAGATCACAAAGTTGCCTGGGATCGTCCGTGTTTGATCGTTTATCGTTCTACGCCCATGTTCTCCCATAGGCGTACGTTTAGGTCCGTTTTCCTCCGT
>NW_017178198.1:0-711 GCF_001652005.2 Ceratina calcarata
GAAGTTAACAATCGAGAAGAGCTGTTCATTTAAAAGGTTGAAAAAGAAGAACGCGTAGACGCGAAATGGAGGATTTACTTACACGCGTGTGCACAGGTCTTTTTTTTTTCCTCCCGGGGCACGCATTTCCCGGAGATGTCGCGAGGGGATATAAATGGCAGCTTTCATGCAAACGCGTTTTCAATCCCGTGGCCCTTAGTTATGAACCAACGTGCGCACGTATACACACGCGCGCGCGCGGATGGAGGGTCGACGAGGGGGGGAGGAAGGGGATGCGTTCTTTGTTAAGGATGGCACCCTTTTTTTCGCTGCGAAACGGCAGCATAAAGGGATGGTTAGGAATGCGCGTGGCAGGTTCGAGTCGAGAGAAAAGAAAGGCGGAAGGGCGAACTTCTGCTTCTGGGGAAAGTAGCCTTTTCATGCTGCGACTACGCTGCGGTGCCACCGGATAATTGTTGCTTTCAGAGGCTTTAAATCATGAAAATGGCGTACGGCTACTCAGGAATTTCAGCAATTTCGTGCGAGCTTTTTTTTTTTCTCTAAATACAAGTCGATTTTCAGGATCAATGATTTTTTCCTATTTCATGACAACCTTCTATTTTTACATGGCAATTTTTCTCTGGACATTTCTTGGTATAAATTCTGCTATCCTCCATTTGTGAATTTGATACGAGAAATGGGAACGAATTTTATATAACTGAAGTATTAAAT
>NW_017178199.1:0-711 GCF_001652005.2 Ceratina calcarata
GAAAACGGAAAAATCGAACGAAACGGAAAGCAATAAACAATAACAATAAAAACCAACAAACAAACGAACGAAATAGACGGAAAAAAGACACGAACGAACCAAAGAAACACCGACCCCTGAAAACGAAAAGAACCTGAAACGCGAAAAAAGAAAAGACAAAGAAAACCAAAACCAATAAACAATAGCAATAAACACTAACAAACGAGCAGAACAGATGAGAAGACGGAAACGAATCACTGACCATCAAACTCAAACGAGTCCGACGAGCGAAAACGGAAAAAATCAAACGAAACGAAAAGCAATAAACAACAAAAAAAATAAAAGGCAACAAACGAAAGGAACAGAAAAAAACGGAAGGGAAAACGAAAGAACACATGAGCAAGAAAGAGACAAAGGAAACGAGAGATAAGGAAGGAAAGAGAAGAGAAGAGACCGAGAGCCAAAACGGGAAGAACAGCGAAAAAGCGAGAACAAAAACGGAGAACATTAACAAGACAAAACAACAACTAAAACAAACACAAAACGACAATACCGACAACGACCACAAAAAATCAAACGGACGAAACAGAGGGAAAAAAAACTAACAACAAAAAGGAAAAAAACAAATCAAAAAACAAAAGAAAGCAACCACCAAACAAGGAAGAAAAGGAGAAAATGAACGAGAGAAACAGAGAAACCGCGAGCAATTAGACAGCACCGCGAATAAAACGC
>NW_017178200.1:0-711 GCF_001652005.2 Ceratina calcarata
GCGAAAGGAGCCCAAACCCAACGCCTGCAATTCGAGGAATTCTACAGGAGAGACGAGGGCATAACGGTAACGTGCAAAACGGCGTTCACGGCGGACTGGCTAATGAAAGCAGCGAAACATATAAAAATGCCGAGCGGCATCAGGCTGAAGGCAAAAGACGAGACAGCGCCCGACCAGAGATACACAATAGAAGGCAAAGTGACACACACCAGATTCAACAAATACAACATAGCCAGAACAATAGGAAGATTCAACAGGGAATTGAACACCGCAAAATGGACACCGATAAGCGAGAGAATGGCCGGAGGAGGGAAGATTATCAAACTACAAATAGACGAAAAATCGATGGTAGCGATTAGAAAGCGAGCAAACAAACTGGCCCTGGACAAACTCAACATACATAGAATGTACGTCCTAACAGCTAAAGGGACACACGTGTTCACGAACGATGGGACCAGCAAATTCACGGAAATCCGAGACGAGGACTTCGAAGACACGACCACAACAAGAGACACCAACCACGGGGACAAAACGGTAACGCGAAAAACGGAGCCACGGCGAAACGACACAACGACGAACGACAAAGAGGAAGACTACGCCTCCCAGAACGCGAACCAAACCCCAGGACCAACCGCGGGACACACCGCAAGCAGAGAGACAAATGAAACGACACCCCCCCAAACAAATAAATGTATAACAGACACAAACTCA
>NW_017178201.1:0-712 GCF_001652005.2 Ceratina calcarata
AGCTCCTACGAAAGTACAAGTCCGTGTGCGTCCGCGGGAGCGGGAAGTCGGGGTTTTAAGCGCCACCGACTGGGTACGAGAGTTTGCTGATCGTATTACCTTGGCGTAGCCTACGTGTCCTCAACGTGAAAATCGGAATGGACGGAATATCCTCGAGAATCGACTCTGCCCTTTCCCGGCTTACGGACGGGTATTTATAAGCGTGGTACGTGATGTCGCTGGCGCGAAACGGCTCGCCCGACTCGCGCGGCGTAGCCGCCTGGCGGCGGCTAGTGTAGTCGTTGGTCGCGCAAGTGACTGCGTGGGTACNCATATATATTTACCTATAGCCTGACTTGCACGTAGGTCTCTTACTATTATTGTAAAATGTAAAAGCACTAGTTACACTAGGAAGAAATGACACTAACTGACAAAACTGTTTCGAATACGATGTTCCACTTTGAATACAATCACACTACATTGTCCAGCTTGCCGACGTATACCGTTCGAATTTCGGTTGCACAGTGTCTCTCGTAGATGGCGACGAAAGTTCCGTTGTTGTTTAAAGGAAAAAACCATAAAAATCTGCGCTGGGGTCAACGTGTTAAAGACGTGGCATCTGGGCAGAATTTTTAGTGGACCTGTGTCCCTTGAAAACACGTGTTCGATAATAAAAAATACCTTTGACTGGTTGAACGTAGTAAAAGATGTCCTTCTACTTTTTTTTACCACT
>NW_017178202.1:0-711 GCF_001652005.2 Ceratina calcarata
TTCTTTAAAAATTTTCACGGTCATATATAACAGAAATAGTTGTCAGTTTAATCAGAATATAAATTCTCACTGTTTGTCTCAATACGTTTTGTCGTTCCGTTACTCAATACCGTTCGACCATCTGACAGATCTAAATGGACTTAAAGAAACGGCTCGGCGGTTCAATCCTACCGGAAGAATCTTAAGCGATCGGGAACTTCCCGTATTTCCAAATCGAATAACGTATGGAATCGGCGATCCTCCCGACGTATAGGAACCCCAGAATGCATTAGATGATTGCTCAGCTGAGGGATGGTCTCGTCATTGTACGAAGACGGGAGAAACCGGGAAAGGGACGCGCGTCCCGTGGACCCGTTGCAACTTTTATGGGGACCGAAATCCCTGCCCTGTTTTGACACGGTCGCACAGTGCTCCTGCAGTTTTCCAGCGGAGCCGACCTCGTACCAAGGTTGACGTGTGCGCGCAACGTTCAACCGTGTGTGCAGTCGTGCGGAGGGAAAAGTTAAACAGAGGATTCGAAATTGGCATTCCATGGTTCCTTGGAAGGGAAGTTAACGTACCGCAAAACTCGCACGGCTCAACGGCAATGCCCATGGCGAGGTCCAGATTGCATTAACACTGGGACTTTCTTTTGGAGGGAGATAAACCGAGGACATTCAATTTCCCGGGAAATTAGATTACGAAGACTAACGAGATTTCTTAAAATGCGTT
>NW_017178203.1:0-712 GCF_001652005.2 Ceratina calcarata
CCTTATTTTCCTTCCCTTCTTTCGGCTTCCCAGGGAAATTAACCGAGATGGGTTTACTGATATGTATCTGGCTAGTTGCGTAATTGGGCAGTCGAGGCTTAAATTGCTTTGCTGTTTTCTGGATTTTGTCTTTCACGTTTTATACGTATTTCTTAGTCAATGTTGTAATGAATTCAGTTTCATATAACGAAAACGAGATGTTCGTAGAAGTTCAAATTATTATTTGACTCAATTATGTTACATATTTAAATGTGCTAGATGGTATTTTTATGGATTTCCGGTAATAGCTTGCCTTTCCGGAAATAAATCATGGTTCGGTAAAGCGCATGGACGTTATGGCAACCACGTTGTAGGGATATTCTATTTTTTGTGTATTAACGTATTTATTCATTTAAAGTTATATTTATGTTCATCTTGATTATCTATGTATATCTATGTGTATCTATTATCATTATATCTATGTTCTAATAAATTGATNCTTCACAAAGAGGTTCTACTAGTCTAATACAAATATCACAACCTAAACATATATTCAAACCAAGAGTAACAAGTGCTGATGCACATACGTGGCTAGACAAAAAGAAAAATCACTATCTGACAATTTTCTCTTTTTACAATCACGACCATTTTTCGGCCGGCTCACGTAGTGTATTCTTATATGTCTATGGTTATTACACGTACATAGAATCACAAAAGATAAAGTTATCTATCA
>NW_017178204.1:0-711 GCF_001652005.2 Ceratina calcarata
AAACGAGTTTCGGTTTCTAATCGCAATTTCAATACTGCTCTTGTAAAATCGGTTCACTCGTTTAGAAGTTTAGTTTTCAAACTCCTTAAGATCAATAATATCTTTAGGGACCAATTCGGACAGGGCGAAGATGACGCACAGCTCGAGGATATAATAATGCGTCTAGATATGAACCATTTTGTTAATTGTGACTGGGGCTTGTCTTACAAAACACATCCGCACAACACCCGGATGGATGGAGTGGTTTGGGCTGTTGACGAATCGTATGGTGGTAGCCTCGCCCGTGACCTCGGATGGGAAGACAGGGGTAGTGGTCCTCCTCCTCAGGACACATGGGGATGGGGAGTAGCAGTGCGAGTCAAGGATTATACTAGTGAGACAGTTAAAACATTGGTAATTCCTAGGGGCACAGCTAGCACCGCGACAGGAAGTCAGTTCTCAGACGGGACTATACTATTTAGGGGCGATATTGATGAGAAGGCGACCGGGTTACAGGCGTGGTACATCGACAGACCGATGGGACTGAACGTAACACGGCTCGAGGCTAGATCAACTGGCGGAAGACAGGAGGGAAACGAGAAAGGGGCTGCCCATGCGCCTGGATGCAGCCCCATGGAAACAAAAATTCTGGAACTGGAGAAACAGCTAGAACACGGTAACACAGATCTCAAATCTCACCGATTTGATAACTGTTCGCGATCAATAATATCC
>NW_017178205.1:0-711 GCF_001652005.2 Ceratina calcarata
CTGTTGTCTTCGACATCCACGTCAGCTCCTCTCTCAATGAGCAACCTGCGAATTTGTACTAATCCTACTTGCGCAGCACAATGGAGCGCTGTCGCGCCCTCTTTAGTTTTCACGTTGACATCGGCACCCTGATCTATGAGGATTTGTACTATATCTTTGTGTGTCTCCCCAATGGCTAGATGCAACGCCGTTACTCCGATTTCGTCTTTGGCATGAACGTCAGCTCCTCTCTCGATTAGCAACCTGCAAATTTCTTTTACTCCTACTTCCACAGCAAAATCAAGCGGTATCTCGCCCATTCCAATTTTCACTTTGACATCGGCACCCTGATCTTCGAGGATTTGCACGATATCTTTGTGTCTCTTCTGAGTGGTTTCAAACCATACGACAGGACCGTCAATTTCTGCCCGGAGTCGCAACCTGCAAATTTCTTCTAGATCGGCTTGCGCAGCAAGATGGAGCGGAGTCTCGCCCCTTCGATTTCTCAAATTGACATCGATACCCTGGTCTAGGAGGATCTGTACGATATGTTTGTGCCTCTGCTGAATGGCTAGGTGCAGTGCTGTCGTTCCACTTCCGTCATGGGCATGCATGTCAGCACCTCTGTCGATTAGCAACCTGCATGTTTCTTCTAGTCCTTCTCGCGCAGCACACCGAAGCGGTGTGTCGCCCCATGACGTTTCCCCGTTGACATCGGCGCCCTGATGTACG
>NW_017178206.1:0-711 GCF_001652005.2 Ceratina calcarata
TTTTTTTTTCAAATAATGTTTTCTTATACATACGTCGTAACGTTAGCAACTTATGAAGGGGTGCCATTGTTGTCTAATCTTGTTCCTGTGGTGCTTAGTCGTGATTCATTGATGGTGATTTTGTCGAATTATAGTAATTATCTGTAGTCGAGGTTTCGTGAACGGTATTAAAACTTGTGGATGAACAGGGAACTCCAGGCACAATAAATGTATCACTTGAACACAATGCACACTGATACGCGAATGCTAATATTCGCGTATGAAACAGAGTAAAGCGGGATAATAGAGTAAAATAAGTATTTTACGACGTTCTCGTGTTATTCTGATTTCTCGTTGCCCGCGAGGAACATTTCTCGTCTTATCAGCGAAATAGAAAAATATCAACGACAGTAAATAGAATCTCAGAATGTATTTCTCGAAAACGAACGAGGAAACTAAACCGACACCGGATTGGAAAGGAACGCGAAAACCGGAAATATAGGTCGACGCGTGCCTTCCCGCGCATCTGACTCGACATTCATTCCATAAACACGTTTCTCGACCATCGTTCCGTGAATAATACTCACGCCATTCGCTATATCTCTCTTATTGCCGACCGCAAGCCCCACCGAACATCGGCAGCATTAAGTTTAATCCGCGATTTGATCGGTCACTGATTTATATACGATTATATTCAGCGTGGTCAACTTTAATCCTGGATGAGTAACGCGC
>NW_017178207.1:0-995 GCF_001652005.2 Ceratina calcarata
TTCTTCGAATACAACGAAAAGTATTAAGAAATTTTGCAAATTCTATTAAAAATACTGATTCAGATACGGTAATTGTAAATTATAGTTTAGAAAAGGTGAAACCGAGTTTTATATAAAAAGCAGTTGAACATCGAGCCGAGTGGCATTCAACGACTTCAGAATAAAACGTCGAAGAGGAGGGACGGAACGGAGAGGTTCGCGTATCGAATGCGAGGCTCTGTACGTATCGGACGTGGAATCGTTCTTAAAGAAACGCGTAGACCGCGCGCGTACCCACGATCGGGTGGCCGTGTCGATGATATCGGCAAGTGGAGCGGAAGATATGGCAAGAGAAAAGCGTGGAACAAGAGAGGAGAGAAAAGAGTGGTGCGTGCGCGCGCGGAGCTACGCGACGTCGAGGCAGGGCGTCCCCGCGCGTAAGTTTTTCGTCACGAGCCCCCGTCGACGCCGCGACGGGGGCGCCGTTTCTGGACCCTGTAATTTGAAATCTTCACAGGAAAGGGCCGAAAGGTCGGAGGGTCCGAGGCACGGCCGCGGAGAAACCGACTGGCACCCCTCGCAGCCGCAGCGCCTCCCCCCTTATTCTCTCGCGACAATGCAGCAAACTCACGAGAAATTCACCCTGCAATCAGCCGGCGAGTATACAGGCACGTAAAACGTTCTCAGGAACGTGTGGCGATTGTAAAAAGCCACGCTGCCTCCGCGCGGGACCGGCAATCGAGGCGTCGTTTAACTCCGGGACCACTTCTTCATTACGAGTTTCACTCCAAGTGGCGTCGGCTTTATTTCACTTGAGGCAATGACTCAAACTGTCTTTTCCTAAGTCATTTATTTTATCAATAATAATTATTAACATATTTCAAATATTAAAATTATTTAAAACACTTCGAACTTAAATTCTATTTAATTAATTTTTGTTACAATTCTTTATGCAACTTGGACGTTTCCTATTCCATTAATAATATATTCTATTATTATATGTATAGTATTAATTT
>NW_017178207.1:2194-3920 GCF_001652005.2 Ceratina calcarata
ATTTGAGATCAAATCTTTTAATCCCAGCAGAGAAATCGACGATCTGCATTAAATTCTGAATAGAATCCTTATGTTCACTAATTTGAATCACGAAGCCAAGAAATGTTTAAATCGTGAAAAATAGAGAATTACATCTGAACCGAAGAAAATGAATGAATGATGGTAGCATAGAGTTTGATTTAAACCGAGCATAAGTTGGCATCGTTGGACGATGAATCGTCGAGTGTCGGGGATCCGATAAGGCGGCTTTTAAAGTCCTTTAAAAAGCAATACATCGCCGGGGCGACTGTAGTCAACGGAAGAGAGGGAGGGTGGTCGATCTCAATAAAACGTATCCCATGGATCCTGCCGACACGTGACTCGCTTATCCTGCGATCTTAAATACTCGTCAGCGCGTGCCGGTCATTCCGATCATCGCGTTAACTCGCGCAAATGACCCCGTGTCGCCGTCCCGCGACCGACCGAATAAAAAAAAAAATGATTCATCTTTGACCCTTGGAGAATCAGAAGAAACGTGGAAAACCTCGGCTCCGGGACGCAGCGGGGGTCGCTCGGCGCGGGCCATTGAAAGTCGAGGAAACGGCACAATGTGATTCGAAGCTGGGGTCATCGTGTAACGTGCTAACGCGGTCTAATGCGCCCTTAACGAACCCCTTAATCCAATTTCGTGCAAAGTAACGAAATTATGTGCCGGCCAGCCGGAAGCTGCGGCCAGCTTTCTGGCCAACCTGCCCCTTCCTCGCTCGGCTCTCGAGTGTTTCCCATTCAAACCCCGACCGTTTCGCCCACCTTGTTCTCCTCGTTAAAATCTTGTTCGCACCGTATAACTACTCTAAGCGCCCAACGCTTTATTCGATCCTCTACGAGCTCAGATTCAACGACAAACGGAATTTTATGTTCACTTGGGAATGGAGGATGGCTAATTAAAGTTGTATTTCAATGTACAACAATTTTTCATTATTATAGTAATTTTTCTTCAACACTTTTAATAAATTTTATTTATATTAAATAATATNGATTTTATATTATATTCAGTACCCAATCTGCTTAATTATATTTCATATTTCCATGGCATGTAACCAGATTTCCATATCTCGTCCGATCGATCGAATTCCCATAGGCGGGACCGACGGCGCGCATCGTAACGACTGGGAAGAATAAAAACTGCGTCGTTAACAATACGAAGGCTTGGTGACAATGTCTCAGCACGCGAGCGAGGGCAAAGGAACGGCGCTTAGTTACAGTAACTAGAATTTTTCTGAATCGCGAAGGAGAACCACCGACTAGGATCGACGCCGCGTTTGTTCATCGACCGGATCGTCGCCATGGGACATCGAGGAGATGGTAGGTAGATAGGGAGAGAAAGGGGTCCGGTCCGACGTTTACTCGCTCCTCTTAATTATAAGGGGCGACCGGCGATAATTGTCGTGTAGTTGGACCAACATTGTGACTGCATGTTTTCCCGCCACGCCCAGCTCGGTGTTCGTCTCAGCGGGCGAGCCTTTTCTTCGTGTTTGCTCTGCCGTGGGACCGTGACTCCTTCGATCTTTATTAACTGTGCCGCAATCCGGATTCCAAGATTGATCCCCTGACGAATAGCCTCCCACCGATCCTCAACCGATCGATCGTGAGAACAGGCTTGATTTTCAATTAAGCTAGTTTTTGCATCGATTCATCAATATTGCAACAACGATTCTTCAACATTGTCAAGGATTTTATTAAAAAT
>NW_017178207.1:5704-6276 GCF_001652005.2 Ceratina calcarata
GTCCCAGAAAAAGTGTTAGAGCAGAAGAAGGGTGACTTTAGGGTGTTTCTGAATAACAATTTCCTTTGGCGAAATGCAAAATGAGGCTAGGTTTTTAAATTACTAACGAAAAACAGTGACCAATGAGAGCACGCGTAGGGCCCAAACACCTTCTATATTTGTATGTGTCTATTAACCCTTTGAACTCGAAGTACTCTTCTCAGGCACTGCCAATGTTTGGCGTTGTAGCTTCAGGCGAGAAAAAGTCCGAGTGCAAAGGGTTAAAACCCAGAACCAACGTCCAAGGCATGTATCTTTTCCAATATCTCTCTCTCTCTCTCTCTCTCTCTCTTTTTTTTCATCCCCTCGTCACATTTCATGTACAGAGGTTCCTCAGTTTTAATAGATCGTCGCATCTTGTCCAACATTTCATCGGAACAACTTTTCGAGTTGGAAAATCATTGCCTAATAAGAATAATCGGAAAAACAGCGTGACATTCCACAGAAGATTAACTTTGTTTTTCGCAGGAGAGGCAAGAAAACCGGGCAAGAAGATCGAGAATTCCGAAAGGGGTATGGGCGGTAGAGTACGA
>NW_017178207.1:7128-8184 GCF_001652005.2 Ceratina calcarata
ATCACGAATCAGACTCATCTTGAAGGGTTGAACTCAACCCAAACTTAAACAACAGTTTGAGATAATACAGAACTTAAATAAAAATCATTTTCAACATTCCCAAAGGAACAATACAACAAATTTTAAAAATTTGTAGAAATCAGTTCATTTTTTACGTCAGTTTCACCCCTTGAACTTGAATTAGATTATCAGACTTAAAAAAAACCTATTAAACCTTTCATATCAATCCTGTGAAGCCCTACTTAAACATCTCTGTGCCTGACCATCGCGGTTCTAATAAGAGTTGGCGAACTATGAAGCAAGGAAGCGTTCGCGTGTCCATGGGGCAGCGTGTGATATTCATATTCTTGGCAGTGAGTTCGCTAAGAGAAGAAGGTTGGCCGTTCGAACCCAGTGAAAGCAGCGAAGCTACATAGATAGATAGATAAAGAGAGAGAGAGAGAGTGAGAGGACGGTAGAGAGGCTGTGCCGGTGGTTGGCAGAGCGTCGAACTCAGTGGTGCAGACCAGTGGCCCGATGGAGGCAACTCCGGTATTCTAACCCTACAACAGAGCCAAGGGGGCTGCCGCCTCTGTCGACGCTGCTCCAGGTACACTGTCTGCGGCGCTGGCTGCGCACTCAGCGACAAAGAATGTCGGCAACGTTCTCGTACACGCGAACGTGAGGCCGGAGGATAGGAGAGGAACAAGCGGAGACGCAGTAGGCCCTAGATACCGTTCTGGATATTTCTTATCCCAGCGCACGTAACCCTCTCTAACAAGCTAGTAAAGTTTACCAATAAATTGTATGACGGCGAGCGTCGGGATGGCTGCGAGCCCGCAGGAATATCGCTACTGGTACCGTGCCGTTTACTCGTTCCTGTACTCTCTTCTATGCCGGCCTCCCATTTTGTATTCTCGAAAATATTTCATTCAATCATTTCATTTAAAAATTGTCCACGGGACTTGACTCAATTTTTGTAAAATTGTGAATATATTCTTTGTACTTAATTGTGACATTCTTCTAACGAAATGAATATCCTTTTTTATAAGAGGGATTTGCAAATGTTTTGTAGAT
>NW_017178207.1:8833-10241 GCF_001652005.2 Ceratina calcarata
AAATAAAAATAAAAATAAAAATAATTGTAAACGATATGAATTTTAATTGATGTTGAAAAATGGCGACGACTGAATTATTCGGGTATGATTCTTCCTTTGGAAGAAGCACGCGTTCCCGCGGCGGGAGGATTCATACGAGGCTCACCGACAGGCGCGGAGAGAGCGCCGGAAGTTTTTCGCTAGCGCGCCAGAAGGAAAAATAAGAATAAGGGAATGGTACGAAAATCATGGAACGAAGAGTCTCGGAGGAGCCACGGGTTAAAGGGATGGCGTTCAGCCAGCGCAGCGCGCCGCTGTCCCCAGTGTCTGCCTTAATATCCGCCACTAACATTATTTCATAAAAGTATTACTATAAATCCAAACTCGCGTTATTTAAGCATCGTGCCTCCTGCGAAGGGCCGGTTTTTCTCTCGTTCCCTCCACACCGTCGTCGTCGTCGTCGTCGTCGTCGTCGTCGGCGGCAACCGGCTGCCCCAAACCCCTTCGTTCTCCTTTCTCCTTACATTATACCGGGCGGTGAGGCAACTTTTGCCACCCTCTTTTCCCTCCGTCACATTAGAGATATATTATGCAGATAGTGGAGGCGCCAACCGGGGAGGAACGTGAAAGGAACTACGGAAATTTAAAACTTTATTTACCCTACGCTGAACGATTTCGCCGCCATCCCTACTCCGTCCCTTCTTTCCGATTCTCTCCACTTTTTATTTCCTCTCTCCCACGCTTTACAAATCAATTTCGGAACCAATACAGTGACAACAGAATTTGTTTATTCTACATTAAAAAACGTTTAATTTATTGTTGTTGTTCGAATTTTTTCATTTAATTTAATTTAATTCCGACGTGTTTCATACTTGATCGGTGGTTGATGGACCGGGAACGGGATCAAGGAATGAGGATTCGCGCCGGGAATTCGAGGCAACTGTTTCCGGTTCCGGCTGTTTGAACGTATTCGACGAGGAGGGCCGGTACTTACTCCCTGGAACGCGGGCGACACTTGGCCGTGATTGCGAGGCGGCCGAAGAGGGTGGAAAAAACTCGACCGACCCCCTTTTTACACTTTTTGCCACTCTCGTAGACGACGGGCCAGAAGACTCGCGAAAGGAGGCAGAAGGGGGACACAGGGAGGGTTTGGGGTTGCGATCCGACGGACTGCCTGATTAGTTGCGAGATTTCGTCCGTTCCTCCGTTCAATTCTGACGAACACCCTTTGCCTCGCGATAGAAATTTCACGACAAAAAAAAAAGAAACTCCTGTTCCTCCCCGCGGAGTCTCTCGGTCCTCTTCAATTTATTTTATTTCAGAATTTCCTTAGATAAATTTTGTTATCAATATTATTAATTTATTTGAATTTATAAATAAATAGAAAAAAGCCAATTGAATTTTTCTCCCTCTCTTAATTAAACACGTG
>NW_017178207.1:10933-12708 GCF_001652005.2 Ceratina calcarata
TACTTCCTTGGGCAATCTAATGTTAATTTTTATCCCATGTAAAGAATTGAGATTCACATAAATTTAGTTAAATTGTTGTTAAATTTTCTTATCGTATTTAATCTGATTATTAATTGTAATAAAATTTAAAACAGGAAAGTCAGTAGTTTTGTATTAATTAATCAGTGAGACTTGCGAAAGAATAATATTTTTAAGTCTGAGGATTTAATAAGAGACGAAACAGAGGCTTCCTCGAGCAGTTGCACATCGAGCGAGCTAAACGTTATTTTATTTACGGTCGAGGAGGAATAAACGGCGGAACGTTTCTCTCGGCAATAAACGGTGCGTCCATTCATCACACAGATTTGTCTCGAGCGAACGTTTTCACTTCATAAGACATCGGCACCATTTTTCAAAGGCGGGCAAATTAGATTCGCCGGTCGCACGTGCGGCTGGGAACATCTTTCCCTCGGGAAAGAATAGTCGCTAGCGGTGCATAGTTAACGCGGTCTCCTTTGTCCGGCCGCGAAAAGGATTACGAAATTACCGTAGGTGGGCTCGTTTCCGGAAGAGAGATCGACAGAAAGGCCGGACCCTCCGCGGTTCGGGAAACGCGAGGCGCTCCGAAGAGGTTTAAGCGTTTCTTCCTCTCGGTCTCTCTTCGTGTGCAATCGATTCTTCCGCCATATCGCACGGACCACTTCAAGAGGCAAGAAGGCACGCGTGAACGGTGCGACCAGTTAGGGAGGAGGGAAGAAACGGGACGAGGAACCGCTCGAGAGGAGAGGCAAAACCCACCCCCTAAACAAACGTTTCGCCCCGGCCACCCGTGGATGCATCGGTACAATATTTACAGATTCGCCTGGTGACTTCTACTCCACTTTGTACGCCTCGTTGACGATTTAAGATACGTAAGTTCGTTCGAACACGTTCAACGTTCCGAAATAATCAAGTCGATCCAAAATCTCTACCTGTGAGGATGTATGAACCCNACAACCATTAAAAAATTCACAACTTCAGACCCACAAGAGATGAACATATGTACAATACATATACATTAAATATACATACATATGTTACATGTTACATGTTATATGTATACATGTAAATTATGTTAGCTCGTTGCTGACTTAAAAGTAGAATATTTCACGACGAAAGAAGGAAATAACGTGAACCGCACGGGTGACCCAGCTTCATCGGATTAATTCCGGCGATCCGCGAGTCGGTCGGCCGTCGGGGACCGCGCGATCGGTCGCTGGGCGAACGGAACCGTGTGTCGAGGAAACAAAACGCGGCATAAGGTCCCCCCGGGGGTATTGCCGCGGAGCGGGAAAGGGTGCCGGGGCAAACGGGCCGTGCATAACGAAGCGAGAGCCGCGTAAAATTCGTAGGCGAATGCTCTTTAATTAGCACGCCGAGGTGGGTCTGGGCGCAGGCAGGCGGCGGAGAGGAGCCGCTCTCGAACCGGGGTGCACCGCCGCCGTGGCGGCAACTTCCACGGGGGAGGATGAGGAACGGAAGAGGAAGAAGACGAGTCCCGGCAGGCTCTGTCGGCGTACGAGGAGCAAGCGGAACAGGGAAGAGGGCTCGTCGGCCCGATGGAGGCGAGGAGAGAGACTTAAATAATTATCGTTTCGAAGCCGCCTCGCACGGAACCGGGAGCGGGCTCAGGCCGCATCTGTTTCTGATTATTAATTAATATCAACCAACTCGAGGCCGTGTTCGCATGAGCGAGCTCGTTGCTCTCTCATACGTACCCGACACCGGCGTGGAAAACCGAATCCCACTGATGCTAC
>NW_017178208.1:0-711 GCF_001652005.2 Ceratina calcarata
CTATTTACTTTCTAGTATAATAAAATGATACTCTACTAAAAATTAATGCGAATATGTCAAAATGAAAGCACATCATTCAATCATATATCAAATTCATATCAAACTTCATTTACTAAAATTAATAAATGATCAATTATTTCAGATGTCATTATTAGGCTGTTGCGTATGAAATTTCATTTTGTTCCTGGAGTGGAGTGCGAATTTCGATTTGAAAATCATCCATCATTCACTATTATGACTTTAATTAAAAATAAAACAATTTGGTGCATGTCAACAAGATTCATAATAAATGCATTGCGATTTAATTAGGTATTCCAACAGATTTAATTAATATTACATATAATTCCAATATTATTTGATTTCGTGCAATACAACTTGAAGTATAATTGTTTCAAAAGATAATGAAATTGGATAGCAGTCAAACAAATTGAATAGTATGCAACAATAATGAGCCTTTTCAATCTCTACTTACTAAAGGAGGAAAGCAACGTCAAACATTCGACAGTATTTAATTTGTGTTCAAGGATTCCAATCCTTTTGTACAAAATGTTCATCACTTTACACAATTATTATGCATTAGTTTCAATCAATGTATTACGGGAGAGCCATACTTAATTAAGGTATCAAATTATACATTTCACTGTTCCTTTTTTTTTTACAATGAATCTTTAATTGTATTTATAATGCAATGCTTAATGCATCTGGGATTAT
>NW_017178209.1:0-711 GCF_001652005.2 Ceratina calcarata
CAACTGCGAGGTTGATACTTAGGACTAGGGACGTGCGTGCCTAGGACTAGGGACATGGGGCCGGATTGCCCACATTAGAAACAAAAGTGTTGCCATCTTTTAGAAAAAAAAGAGAATTTCAAAAAAAAAGTTAAAGACTCGAACCGAAAACAACGCAACCTCGAAAATCTAACGACGCACAGTGAAAATTAGTACTAATTAAGCAGCGACGCAACTTCGAAAAAACGCAAAACGAAACGACGCAAAGCGAGATATTGGTATATTGCCATTTAGAATCGACGTCAGAAATTGGCCTCTCTATTTTACGATTACTATTACAGATTTTCATACGTGGACCAAACGGCAGGTAAATCCGGTGGACCAGAGATCAGGAGGATGAGCGGGGGGAAGAAAAGGGTTGGCCGAAGGCAGACAGGCAAAGCGCGACTTCCGCGCATTGGCCCTATCCGATTTCCTGTGGAAACCGAAGCCAAAGAGCAGCTCTTGGGTTACACGATGGGAGCAGCAAAGTGGTCTTGAGTTACTCCATGTAACGTGCGACACTTTGCTCGCTAAGTATGCGCCTCCACGCTCTGTTTCGGGCATAGGTGACCGTCTTCCCAACGTCGCTCGCTGTACTCGTTTTATTCTCTCGTCGAGGCAAACTTCTCCGTTCATACGACGACGAAACGACGACGAAACGATGAATAGACCATGGTGTAAAAACATAAG
>NW_017178210.1:0-711 GCF_001652005.2 Ceratina calcarata
AATAAAAACAGTAAAAACAGTAGTCTAGCCTCGTTGTTTTTGACCCAACCTATTAGTTAGGTTCTAACCTAAGCTATTAGGAACAGATAGACTTTTGAATAGCTTGTTTTAGGTAAGACATTGAGTGTGCGCGTATTTCTGGCACGTTTGCATAAATTATACTCGCTTGTCTTTGATTCGGTGCTCGCCGACACGTTTTCATCGTCGGACGAAGTTAGNAATAGGTTCTAACCTAAGCTATTAGGAACGGATAGACTTTTGAATAGCCTGTTTTAGGTAAGACATTGAGTGTGCGCGTATTTCTGGCACGTTTGCATAAATTATACTCGCTTGTCTTTGATTCGGTGCTCGCCGACACGTTTTCATCGTCGGACGAAGTTAGATGAACGGCACGTCGCTTATGCATATACGTAATCCGACCGCATCGTGATGGAAATGCAGCTGCTGTATTGATGTAATCGCGCGAAGGAAATTGGGACACTCCGGTTCAGCTGCACACGAATGATCAAGTTCCGCGCTAAACACGCGCTGCGGCCCGACGCATCCACGGATTATCCATCCGAAGTGACATAATCAACCGCGGTTTGCAATTCATTAGTTGCATCCTTTTCACGTTCTGTGAAAAGTCGTCTTTTTCAAGTTGTGGTTTATGTGATTGACTGAATGCAGCTTCTATCCAATATATTATTATTATTATTATTATTTGCTATG
>NW_017178211.1:0-710 GCF_001652005.2 Ceratina calcarata
TTTTTTGATGATGTAAGTTTGATTATCGTGAGTATTAATTGTTCCTCTGTATTTTCGTACTTTAATGTCATTTTCCTGCTTATTGTTTGTTTGTTGTTATTGTTTTTCTTTTTTTTAGGATGTGTATCAAGTTTCCTTCTCTTCTATCGTTTTAAGGGTGGAGAGGCTTATTTCGGACGTACTTGGATGGTCTCGTCTTTGTTTCGCTCTTGAGGTTAGTTAATTATCCAGAGTAGTTGGGAACCTGTTTTTGGCGGTTTTCAAGTGATTTGATGTAACGGATTTGTAGTACTCCAGTGTGTGTCATGTTTGGTATAATGGTATAGTGGCAGTATGTTTGAAAGGAATATTTATGGTTAGTGTGTTTAATTATTTTACAATGTGGTACAAGTGGTGTATTGAATCCACGCTTGGTACAGTGAAGTCACTTTATTGTAATTTTGCGTTCTGGGTATTCGGGGGATTTATTCAAATTTCTGTGTTTTATTGAATAAAGGATAAAAGATGGTGTGGGGGGTCCGTTTCCTATTATTTTTGGTCTAGTTGCGCTCAGCTTGACTCGTATGCTTATATTATTTCTCATCCTGTCGTATATGATGTAGGTTTTTAGAAGGCTTTGTACGGGTTGTGTGCGGGTCCAGTTATGTCTGGGTCATGGGTTCCATTTCGTATATGCCCGTTAAATATAGTATTTGTGTATCGTTGGGATC
>NW_017178212.1:0-710 GCF_001652005.2 Ceratina calcarata
TTGTAATCATTCTCGCCAAATTATGCATGGCGATCGTGGAACCCCATTTTATCGAAAATTGTACGTTACTGATGCTGAAATGGCCGTACATGCGCGAGAAAAGCCGAACACTGGTTTAACTATACACTATATAAATATAAGATTCATGGATGGAAGTCATTTGAAGTCATTTCTGTCCACGTACTACGTAACAAAAACAATCTTTGGCATTTTTTCTAACCTTCAAAAACAATGAATAGATTTGAATACGCTGATTCTCGACTTTCACCAAATGAAATTTATATAAGACGCGATCTCGGCGTGCGTTTATATGACGGTGACGTGAAGGTATGTTTACGTGATTACTGTACCAATTTTGCATAGAAATATAAAATAATCACTTACTTTTCAATAGACGAATTTTGAAGGTGGTGAATTAGTTCTTACCACCCACAGATTTCTTTGGGGAAGGCCTGGTGATATATCGCGCGGTAACACATATCTTTCATTATCACTTCGTCACATAGTATTCTTCGAGGAAGAAGTTCCTGGACCATTTTCCTTTGGACGTAGTAAAAAAATTGTTATACATCTTTCTGAACCCCCGATTGGTATGCTTATTCAAAAGACCAGAATATTTTAACATTGGCATTATCGTTTAAATTAATAATCAAAGAACTTTCTTTTGCACAGATAAAATGCCTGGTCCATTGGATAATAGTATATATAAC
>NW_017178213.1:0-710 GCF_001652005.2 Ceratina calcarata
TTCTTTCACAATGCAGTCATTTTGACTGCTTTGGGCAATATAGGTATATACTAAGTTTCAGTCTTTCTAGTGTTAAAAATCCTTCTTTTAATGAATTGCTGTATTTTAATACACTGCGGTCAGACTTGTGTTATACAAATCGTACATACACAAACACGTGTAGGTAGTTTTTATAAAATTGAAAAAAAAATAACTGTTATTATTAAATATCGTGCGTATAATTAGAATATTATGTATAAGGTGTAGAGCAGATTTTGGTCTATTCATGCAAGTCACGTTGCAACGTTTTGTAGTTATCGTGTTTACTCTGAGTTTTCGGCATGTTCCATGACTGATTATTTTAATTCAATGGCATTCGCGTGCCATGCACGTCCAGAGGCGCATACAATATATTGTACCGCATATTATTATGCAGATTATACAGTTTATTTCTGTATTACCCGGCTCCCTTTACCTGCTACGATATTTTATCGCCCCCGTCATCTTTTTACCTCGCGTTCTCGTTGTCGTCTTACTCGACGCTTCTACTAGAGTTTCGATTATCCGAAACTCGAAACGAAGTTGATGGAGGAACGTTTGAAGCATTCTTGGCTGAACGTCTCTAAAAAGTTTGATCTCCTTCCGCGTGCAAAAATAAAGTTTCTTAAGCCTTGACCTGTCATCGCCCACGTAGGTAGGTAGACACGTTTCGTTGTTTTAAAGAAGCGAAA
>NW_017178214.1:0-710 GCF_001652005.2 Ceratina calcarata
TTATTTATTAAATTATTCTGTGTAATAATTAATTGTAACATGAATTCAAAACGACGTAGCTTTTTTTCTCAACAAATAATTTATTGAAAAATGGAAAGGAGTTGTTCTAAGAAAACGAAATAAAACTATTTGCTTGAATACTTTGAAAGTGGAAGATGGTATCGATAGATAATTTTCAATTGAGGAATCGATGTTAAACGGGTCCAATTAGAGAAATTTACAGAGGAACTCGTGGAGGCGGATCGGGCAGCGAAATCGGGTTTAAAGAAGCGTAAAGCAGGAGGCAGCGCGGAACGATCGTTTCCGAGCGATTGCCAGATCCAGCTGGAGGAGAACAGTGGTCTCGCTCATATAGAGAAGGCCTGATGGTTCGTCTGGACTCTGGATGTTGCCAAAAAATACAATGACCCAAATAAGTTGCGCTCTCCGATAGCCTGTACGGCACTGTGATCTCTCTCTTTCTCAGTTTCGTTCAAGTACACGAACCGCGTGCTTGCGGGAAGATTTCTCGTCCTATACGTTTCGTACACGTGGAAAATTCAGCAATCCAGTCATTTATTTAATCGAAAATATTCTTCTAAATTCTTGAAAGAGAAAGAAACGATTATCGAGTGCATGTAAATCGTTTTTCTGGAACCATGATTTCACGTGCAATACGTGTGCAGTGACTCAAGAAAGTATCGGAATATCTACTGTAGAAAACTTTTTTT
>NW_017178215.1:0-710 GCF_001652005.2 Ceratina calcarata
TGTTTTTATTGGAAAAAAATCGAATTCAATTGTGTGCATTTTTTGCTCCATTTCATACTTGACAACGTAATATTTCATAAATGTTCGAAATAATGGCCATTTACATCGATACACTGCTGTAAACGGACTCTGACGAAACATTTTCTCCGACTGTGACCTTGAATGACTTTGAATAATTATAGTCACTGAATTCCTAATGAAAGAGACTATCATCGTAGGTGTTTAAAAAATGGTAGTTCCATTTAAATAAACGCAGGTAACCTTCATATCTCTAAAAAAAAATGGCATAAACACGAAAATATTTTTGGTATCGTATGAACCCCACTGAACTATACAACTTTATTCTTAAAACATTTGACATATCTTTAAAAACAACAAAGATATTTGAGGTGCAAACGTTAGATGACACACCTTGTATATATTTTTATTTTTCAAGTGTGCTATCACTTTGTCGGATGCCACTGCGTCGGATTACGTGTTACCCTTCCAACTAAGAGAAATCATTGAATTAAAGTAAATATATGTTCTGGTTGCATATTCGCAGGAGATAAGTTTTACATACTACACAGAGTTTCCACGCTAACGTAATTTTAACACGGGAAATTAAACATAATACACGCATGCTATCTTTTTGTCTGGGAGTATAAATTAAATGTGAGCTTGTAAATTTTTATTAAAAAACTTTCTTGGAAACTATATACAATGACCAT
>NW_017178216.1:0-710 GCF_001652005.2 Ceratina calcarata
ATGTTTATTTGTATATAATGATAGATACTAATTACTATAATCAATACTATTTGAATTTTAATACTATTCGCGATGTACATCGTTTTAACAACGAAGCAAGGGTTATCAGTGGCGTTCAGGAAAGAGCAACTATCGTGTTCCTCGAATGTCTCGCCGCTGTTTTGTCTTCAACTTGGATTAATGATCAGCTGCCTATAATTGATGATCCTAATAGTTGCACGTGACTTACGATTAAACGCACGTTCCGCGTTATCACAGAATTTCTATCGTATTTATGGCAATTTTATTCGACGATTTCCTACGAGGATATTTTATCGCATTTTATTTAAGAAACGCAGTTGGAAATAAAAATAAGCTCGATGAAGATGTTCCAATGGTGAAGAAAAATGAAAGGGAGATGCGGTTAATTAAACAGAAAGGGGGAGTGGCGATTACACAAACCGACTGAACACCAATCGAGTCTCTTCGTAGGAACAATAAATTATTCCGAGAAGGGAGGGGACGTTATCTCGTATCGCGTTTTGCGTTAATAATTTTATTGTGATATTGTGGGCTCTACGTCAATAGACATTCAGAACGCGGCACAATTCGATCCCCCAGACGTAAACACAGTTTCTTGACACGTAGAAAAACAACTATTTATTGCACATTTTTATGCAATTATTGTTCTTATTTTAATTATGTCTCTTTTATTATACAATGTGTATTCT
>NW_017178217.1:0-710 GCF_001652005.2 Ceratina calcarata
AGGACATGGCGATTGTAGAAACATCGTGTTTTCTTTGGTTATTACGAGCAAGTACGCGGAGCATCTGGCCACGCTGATGGCGCCATTAACGAAAGAAACTGTTGTAACACGGTGCTCCTCGAGGGTTGTTTGCCCCGCCATGATCCGATTACGTAAACGCGCGACGGAGCGCGTGCTGCTTCCTCGGGAAGCGATTACAATTTCCGTTGAAACGTTACGGTTAACGTTTCGCCTTTCGCGAGAACGTAAACTACTTAGGGAAGGAATTAAAGTAATTTCGGCTGATGAGGACCGAAGGTACTTCCTTCGAATGCGATCGTCCCGAGAAATCCTTTTAGAGTCGTGGGATACACGTGTATGTTTGATCTTGAACTTAACGGGACAAGATTCGCATGAAACGTGTATAGGCAAACGGCTCGTCGTCGTGTTGAGACGCAATTAATTAGCTCTGTTCTTTTCACGTTCAAGTAAACACTTCGCAATCGATGATCAACAAGTAGCGACTTTCTATTCTGTGTTCGGAAGACGTTGCCTTCGTTGACCAACCCTAATTTTCATATTAGATCAAAACTAGCTTACAGTATTCGTTCATTCACACAAGGAGCTTTTACACAGATCAGACTACTTAATACTTTATAATTTCATATACTCCCTTGTGTAGGCTTTGTCCGTTAGAGCCTAGGGCCTAGGGGAGATCGTATGCAGCGTCG
>NW_017178218.1:0-710 GCF_001652005.2 Ceratina calcarata
TTCCAAACACTCTACCAGCTCTGACAGGCTGGTGCCCGAGCTGTAATTAACGCAGGCCGAAACTCGCTAGCCAGTATACGATGGTTCTTCCCGCGGCCGGGCCGATGAAAGCCCACAGACGCGGGCAGTCCGGCCTCCGTGGTATCAGTCAAATCATCACTGGTCGGATGTTCGAGGACGCAGCCACTACCATTTATGGTGCCCCACAACACTCGGCACTGGTCAGCCAGCGCATCAGATAAACCCGGGGTCGCTAAACCCGCACTATAGGGGGTTTTCAGGCCACTTGCACCCCCTGAAGGGACCTCGTCTGGACAGAGAAATGGAGCAGCAACAGCAGCGGCGACAAGAGCGCAGCCGACGCCGGTGCGGTACCAAGAGGTACATCGGTCGTCACGTTCGAGGCGCCCGGGACTACCGCCGCCGAGATCCTCGCCAGACAGGCGACGGCGGCGGTCCGCTCGGCGAACGTGCTGCCGACGCCGCCGACGCCGCCGTCGCCGTTCGCGAGGATGAGCACGCTGTACCTGCGACCAGCGCGTGACTTGGTGGCAGATAGCGCGCGGACTATCGCCGGACATCTGCGGCGTCTCGCCGGCGAACGCCGAGCGATATGGGCACATAGTGGGATTTTTTATAACTAGACGACTGAGAACATGCGCGAGTGATATCACATCTAGGGACGTCACGTGACCGCAAGCCTGTGCATA
>NW_017178219.1:0-710 GCF_001652005.2 Ceratina calcarata
TAATCAGAATTATTAATTTTTACAATGTACATAGATTCGTGTATATAATTATAATCAGTATACATAGATGAATTAAAATATTAGAATCTCTTGATGGAACGATGATAGAAATGCATCTGAATGCACGCAGTCATGAAACAATGACCGGGTCTTTAGAGGATTGAAACGAATCGCTTTATCCCATCCATTAATCGAAAGGATGTTCGTTTTCAATCAGGGGCGATCAGTCGAGTATAGAACGGCTCAGGATTTTTCTGTCCGAACAAATAAATGTTTCCCCGCGATTTACTCCGAAAGAGATCACTCTTAAGTCTGCGAAGCTCCTCCATTCGTGAGGCGTTCGAGCGAATCGAGGAATTCCCCAAACCGTACGAACCCTTTTACGCTCCACTCCGCTCGGGCTCGTCCGCAAAACGTTCCATCCACTTTTGCCAGCCTCCATTGATTTACTACCGAAACCATTAGCCTTTTATTCTTAATCGTTATATTAGCAGCAGTTTAATTCATACAGGATTCATACAAAATTTCCTATAAGGATCGTTTCTTCAGATTTTCTTCATTTCTAATACTAGAAAGACTGACTGCTTTTGGGCAATATAGGTATATACCGGAAATGGAGGAGGGTAACTAGAATTATTAATAAACGCATTTATATGTTGTAGAAAAAGTGAGAAAATTCTAAGAAGTCGTGTCATTATATACATAATTGT
>NW_017178220.1:0-710 GCF_001652005.2 Ceratina calcarata
ACAATTAACTCGTTCAATTTAATCTTGAAATAAATGATTGATTTTTATGATAAAGAGTGAATTCATGGTTATCGTTCCAGTCGTCCTTTGGTGCTTGTCAATACGTTTGGAAATCTGATTTTCACGAATGTTAGCTACTGCCATCGGTGCGAAGCAGAAGCGTTTGTTGTAAAAAGACGCGCAATTACCCGAGGTTGACAAGCATCAAATAAATGCAAATCCCTGTCTGCACGCTCGGATTCGAGATCAAAGGGTGACAATCTCTTGTCACCGAATTCTACGAGCGAAAAGGCGCGAGGGGGGTGGAGGCGCACGTTGTCCCATTCCGCGACGCGCCGTTTTGTTTATTTCCCGGACGCTGTAAATTCTCATCTTATCGAGGAGCAGTCGAGGATATCGACGCGTCTAACCGATTTACGGCTTTCGTTTATTCCCAGTTCACGACTGAAAACGTACGCTCCCTCCTCGCCCCTTCATACAAGCCCTCTGACATTATAAAACCCAATGAGACGCTCGGAAAGCGTGATAACTCGTAATAAAACTTGCAGTGTAACGATTTAGAAAAATGGTACATTTAATCCATTAAATATTACGCAGTTTCCTATATTTTATAATAAATATTTATGTATCGGAATTTCCTTATTATAAATTATAAAAAAAAAAACAGAGGATTATTTATTGAAGGTATAAAAATGAATTTACAAAATAAG
>NW_017178221.1:0-710 GCF_001652005.2 Ceratina calcarata
GCGGTACAGTGGTTGAGAATCACTGCACTAGATAAAGGAAAAAACATAAAACAATAAGAAACAAATTCCATATAATGACAATGAATGAAGCCTTAACTAACTAGGGTCAAAGAGAGAGGAGAGACTTGCATAATTACAACAGAAAATTGAGATCCTTAAACATGGAGGAGTCCCTAAGCACAAATGAAGTATCTCCAGGCACTTGAAGGGTGAAGCCTAATTTTCTGAAGTAGAATAAGGCAATCACACTTATAATACTTCAGACAAACCAGACCTCATTAATGAATTTCATACCACTGAGAAAAAGTACTTTGAAATTGAAAATAAATTGAAAACCCATAATTGAGGATGATCCTAAATTATTATTATTCACTTTAACCATTTGTCAATCGATATTTGCAAGTAGATATCAGTTTTATTATAATGCAAATACCGAGAGTCTATTACTAGTCACGCTGGTAGTACGTGTCTGATCATATATGGATATTACTACTTGCATATACTCTGCGAGTTAGAATCGTCTCATAAAACAAACTATGTGAACTTTTGTCACGTTCGACAAAATCCATGTACCAAACCAACAATATTCTATTTCTGTACTCACATTTCATTTCTATACAGGGTGTCCCAAAACTAGTGTAAGATATTAAAATGGGAGGTTCCTGACATAATTTTAAACAACATTTTCCTTAGCGAAAAAGTTTTCCGAG
>NW_017178222.1:0-710 GCF_001652005.2 Ceratina calcarata
AAAAAAAAATGTTTCGAATAAAATTCGATGAAAAATAATTACCTTAGTAGCGGCGAGACAGAATCCAGGACTCATGCCGTGATACTCCTTCTTAAAGCAGTATAATAAACATATTCCAAAGCAGCCGGAGAGTAGTAACTGTAAAATGCGAGGAGGTAGATAAACGATTTGCCGTTTTATCAGGATTAATAAGAGACGGTCAGACGTACTAACCGGCATTCCGCTCCAGTACGGGTTATCATCCACTGGGAGATGCGGTGCCCACATCAATAACCATAACGATAACGAAGTAACCGCGACGCCGAGGATCGCTTGCAACGCTGCTAAACATCGACCTAATCGCCGGTGGTAAACCAACGGCGGCAAGAATTTCTGCGGCCCTGGAAATTAAATTTTCCTCATCGATCAACAATGAAAATTTCTCCATAAAATTAATGTTCGATTTTTTTAAATATTATTCTATGAGGACGATTGTATGAGAAATGCGTGTCAAATTCATGATAAAACTGTACCGTTCAATGATTGATTCAGGACGGAGTATAACGCAAATGGTAACCCACAAACGAGAGACAGATTTCTCTACTTCTTTTTCAGTGTCACGTTTATCTAAGCTTACGAGTTTTAAAACGAGGAGTAATTTCTTATACATGAACGATACTCTTTACGAAATATCGCAATTATTTATTGAGACGTATTCATTTATTTATTTA
>NW_017178223.1:0-710 GCF_001652005.2 Ceratina calcarata
CGGAAGAAACTTTGAAAAAGATGAAATATTTTTAGTTTGTAAAACACGTGATGTATGTATGAACGAATGTACGTGTTGATCTTATAAATTAGTTGAAATTATTTTCAAGTAAAACCTGTGTATGAGTTTCTACAAAACGTTTTAATTCATGCATCGGTGAACACCTTTCCACGTTATTAAATACCATAACCAATGTGTAGATTAAAAACCAATTGCTTCGGATTACACAAGGTCATACGAAGTGAAATTAATATATTATTTGAAAGTTACATGGACCTAATCGTTGATTATGGTGCCGAACATGCAAATGAATAAAATTAAGTTTTACCAAGCGTCTACGGTGGATAGGAGACTCTGTACAGCTGTGTAGTCAAGAAGGTCTGTCGTAATCCCATATCGCGTCTCTCTACCACACCTATCCATCAATCTAATTTTAGTCACACCGAATATCAACGACGGGCGATCGTACCAACGCACCGTTTCGACATTAAAATCATTTAAAAACACGTGTTATTTCCTGTGTATAGCAACGGGTACTCTTGGAGACCAATGCAAACGAGACAAATAACGGCGATGTTAGCGTCTCCTATAACGAATAGCCGAAATATTCCGCGCGTAATCGAAACTTTCGAAGTCGAGAACAAGGCCAAGGAGTTCGGCATTTTTTTTTTAATATCTTACGAAATTTGACTGAATATGCTATTTTAAAC
>NW_017178224.1:0-709 GCF_001652005.2 Ceratina calcarata
TTCGTCCGCCTGACCATAGAGGATCCCGACAAACAGCCGTATTCACGACTCTCCTCGATTATCCACGACCAATATCGTTGAATCGAATATTGTAACGAAACGAATCAAATAAATCAAATATTCTCTGAATCGAACGAATAAAGGTTTTCATTCTACCTTCCACCGCGTATTCTTCCCGCTCTCTCCTCGTCTCTCCTCCGTTCGGCTTGCTCGTCGAGAGTCGCGCCTGTGACACCTCAATCTCCGTGCTTCACCTCGCGTCGCGTTCCAGTCCATCGGGATCTTACGTACAGACGATCGTGTCTGTTTCTCGCGACACCGTCGACCAGGCATCCGTTCCCTTCAAGTCTGCTACCCAAGCTGCAACCGGTACTGTCGCTCCCTGTTCTCGAACAGTACCACTCGTCCGTTCGAATCAGTGGTTTACGTTGTTAACGCAAACCAATTGTTCATCAACCCAGCCGGACCCGAGTCGTTACCTGCGTCTCAGCGTTTCCATCTTGAAGTCGTCTTCCACGTCTTCGTCTCGGTTTCACTCCCATCTTCCTGTAAAGACTCGTTATTGTTGCAGCGTATTTATGCGTTTACAGGATCCTAAGGCGTACAACAAATACCGTCTCATCGGTTCGTCAGGAAAGTTCAAGCATGCAGGATTTTCCAAAGGACGATACAAGGATAGACAACATTGATTGTACTCGAAAACATGTAT
>NW_017178225.1:0-709 GCF_001652005.2 Ceratina calcarata
AAATCAATCATTAATGGATAATTTTAGACGATATTTTTTACTAATTCATTTTGTACATATTTAGTATTTGGTTACATGTTTTTATTAAATTGATTGAAGAGAAATTAGAATTTTTAGCTACATGTTATTAAACTGGTTGAAGAACCAGATTACCATTTCGTTGAGTATCTTCAATAATCACATACGCTATTCAAAGTCGATAAAGTATTTAGCTTATTGAACGGAAGACTCGACTACTTATTAGCCGCGAGGGAATCGTCTGACTCGTAACGGGCTCGTACCACTGATTTCTAAGCCGTACAGTACATGCATCGAACGGCGTTAACGCAGGGCAACCAACGTGCACGACATTGAACTTCTACCTCGTTATCGTTGACTACTCGCAAACGTTTAATTACTCCGTTCGACGCAACTGCACACAGTTACCAGTCATGCAACAAAACCCAGTAAATACTAACTACAGAGCTAGATAAGCAGCGACGCGTGTACCTAATTTCCTCGAAACTGTGAAAAACTGCGGTTCCCGTCAAGAACACAACACTACGTAACTCTGTTACGAGCTTGAAAAGGATGATGCTAAAAATTACGTAAATAAATTGATCGAATTACGATTCCCAGGGTCTTTGAAATCATTCGAAGACGATGACTTGAATGTGTACAATGACGCACGAAAATGTTTGAACACTTTTTAGAACGAAATACCTTTTTC
>NW_017178226.1:0-709 GCF_001652005.2 Ceratina calcarata
TGTTGCAAGTCAGATGGCGTGAATGTACAGTGAGTTAATATTTGACTTTCTCAACCTCGAAATGAACCTGAAACAAATTGCTGTAATTTTGATAATTCTTCCCAATATCGATGAATCAAGTCCCAGTGGTAGTCCTTCGGTTGGGCAATAAGAATATGCGCGATACCAGGACAAGCTTCTGGAGCACATGTGTCATATCTGAGAGTTGGTTGTGCCGGCCATGAGTCACTAGGATATTGCAACCAAGGTGGTCCCGTCCACCACAGGTTATGATGTTCAAGCTGTCCAGTTATTAAGCCTCGTGATGCACAATCAGCTGGATTTGAAGTTCCAGGCACATATCGCCAATGTGCCCCGGCTGAGAGCTCCTGAATTTTTGAGACCCGGTTCCGTACGAAGTCTTTCCAGCGCGCTGGGTGCGATTTGACCCACGTGAGAGTGACCTGAGAATCCGTCCACAAGTGAATTGCCCTTATGTTGAGATTGAGTCTAGTTTGAACATAATATGTGATCTTCGCCAGGATCTGGGCTGGCAAGCTCCATCCTCGGGATTGTGAGCCTTTTGATTGGTACGACTCTCGTTGTAGAGCACACCAGTGACGTCACTTTGAGATTTGTGGACAGTGATAAGACAGTAATGTAGATTACTGTTGCCACGACAAGTTTTGAGGCATCAGAGAAGCCGTGAAGTTCCACTGTTGAATTGCGC
>NW_017178227.1:0-709 GCF_001652005.2 Ceratina calcarata
TTCGAGATTTCTAAAGTTAATTAAACTTGACCCATGTGAGTCCTGCTAAAGGAAAGGAATAGAGTAAGTGAGTGGGTATTCAAACAAAGCCACATTTCCGCGGTACAAAGAAGACATTTGCCGCGGCATAAAGACCCTCACGGTTCAGAGGGAAAAGCCGCGACAAGCGTAATAATTTATTATGCAAATAGATATTACAAATCAACAATGAACCGAGAATTTATTGTACACACAATCAATTCAAACGCGAGCTGCGGCCCGATCGCGCACGTCGATCGACGAGACCGAAATACGAACGTTACAACAATCCCGCCGTCTTGCCAACCTGATTTTAACACGCCGCCTTGCCCATACCTGTTCTTATCGCCTCCGCCTTGTTCTTAACACAAAGAGAGCTCTTCTGCTCACACGACAAAATGGCCACCAAATCGCCATGACACCCCAGCCGTCACCGCTCGGGCCAACGCTGACCTAAATCCACGTGTACAACTAACCGCCGTTTCTAGCCGAGCCTTATGCTGCGACTAACGAGGCATGGGGAGGATTAAAGTGGCCTCAGACCGACATGTACCAAGCGCACTCCGACGTCTCAGGGAACCAGACGCTTGGCACTCGGGCAACTTTATGTTGCCGTGATATCCTCCTCAAAGGAGTCCAGTCCCAGACGTGGACCCCTTCACCACAGAGTCCCTAACGCGAGACCTCGAGG
>NW_017178228.1:0-710 GCF_001652005.2 Ceratina calcarata
CCGAACGTCCGTTCCACGATTTGTCTCGTCCTCGTGTGGATATTGTTATACCTACCAGTGTATCATAGTCAATGAATATAATTCTATTCTATTGAATTGAATATAAGTCTATTGAAAAACTTGTTAGCTGTAAACAACAAGGTACTCACGTTTTTTCTTCATCTGTCTTGGGATTTGCGAGCGGAGTCATTAAGAACGGCAAGCAGGGATATCCTCGATCGCCTACAAGTATTCCATCTAACTGCCTCTCCGCGTAGCGCATATGTACCCGAGAATTTTGAAAGATGTGGCTGTCCTCCGCACTGCCTGGCCATTCCGGTACAATATCCAGGAATTCCATTCTAGGCCCAACAACCGCCTGTAACGAAGTTCATAATTTACAAATACAATCGTACAATTCCTTAATGAGNGTCTGTTTCTAAAAATTTCATTAACGTCGTTCAGCCTCGTACACGTCAATCTCACATGGGTGCAATCGATAGCTCCATCGACTCCGGGTAAACCGATAGCTCCACTCCCTTGCCCTAGGTCTCTGAACAAACGACGATTTTCCCGGCGTGCGTCATCACAGTTCGGAAACTTTATATACTGGAAAATTAATCTCCCGAGCAAATCGCTGACTCGGTTGACGATTCTCGAAACTGTGGGCTGCGAGATGTTCATCGTGTCTCCGAGCACCTGCTGTAAATAGTTTGTAAACAACTTCGTCA
>NW_017178229.1:0-709 GCF_001652005.2 Ceratina calcarata
CTCTTCCCCGTAAACAGCGTTAGGGCCCGCGTACGTTCGCGATCCCTCTCACACCGCAAGAGGAATTCGTAGGATCGGCGATTTTTGCAGGAACCCCCTCTTCCCTGGAAACGGCGTTAGGGTCCGCGTACGTTCGCGATCCCTCTCCCCGCACACTATGAAGGTCGCACACGTGCGCGTCCACCCTCGCTGCACATCCCGCGCGCCGCAGTATGCCCCGGCGGCCCCGCGCCCCCCTGAGCACTCCAGGGTTTAAACCCGCGTACCTATCCTACTACCGTGTACACGGAGATTGAGCGCTCGTCAGCGATTAGTCAATCGCGTGACACCGGTATGTTTCTTGGGAAACAGTTCCCTTTGATGATTCGAATGACGATGATGCAAAAACTAAGTTCCGTTGGTGTCTCCTGTGCAGGGAATCGTTCAGATTGTTGAAATGTCGGTAATAGAGAAACCATGTTCTGTCGGTCTCCCGTGCAGGGAAACGTCCGGACGTTCAGAACGTCAAATATTATATGATTTATGCTCCTAGCCCCCTAGGAACGTGGTAACGAGTAACAAAATCGTGTGAAAAGTACCGAACTTTTTTACACTAGATACACCTCTCGACTGCTGCGTTTCAAGTGGCTTATAAACTGTTGGGTTAAAGCTAACGCGACACGTCCCGTCCCTCCAAACATTCCGATACTAATCGTTTCTCCGAAGAGAA
>NW_017178230.1:0-709 GCF_001652005.2 Ceratina calcarata
CTAACCTAACCTAAACTCCAAACGATTGAAATAAGTGAATAATTTATTGAATACAGTAAACCAATTTTAGGAATCGACACGATCAGACGGAAATTAAAAACAATTTCGCAAACCGATAAAACAGAGAATGATAATTGTCGATAATGAAAGATTTAAGAGAGCGCGTAGCCAGCGAGGATCGATTCTATTACGGGCGAGCAATTAAATGGTTTTTGCGACTCACTGCCTTAATTATGGTCGCCGGAGATGACGGTTCGACAGCCGGCTAAAGACGGTTAACCGTCGTCATTGGGTGTAGCGAGTCTTGTGTTAAGAGGCAGTCGACTCGAAATGGTCAGGGACCTCCCGCCGGGACACGTTCTACCTCCCGCGGCTCTTTGTCCTTGTTTGGATCGGTCAGGTCACGGGAGCCCCGAAACGAGTCATTATAGAATAATATGCAAGGACTCTGACCGCTCATTAACTCCTTCCCGTACCCATTTGCATATTCCATTTGTCAGGAATTCGAAACGACTTAGACAGTCTTTCGCAAAAGTTCAAAATGGATTCCCATGGAATTGATACTAGAATGTTACATGAATTTTATCTACAATTCTTCCCATGTGCCTAGGACTCCGACTTCTTCCGGGGTTCGCCTAGGCTAGGTCAGGTTTCAGTGAGAGCGTATCACAATAAAAGTATCAATGTCATCATAATCTAGCAATTCTCT
>NW_017178231.1:0-709 GCF_001652005.2 Ceratina calcarata
TTCTATTGTAATCGGTCATAAATGGAAAACAATCTCAATACGCTTGTATTGAATTCAAGCTATATTTTCGCCGAGTATACGTTTCGTTAACGTCATCCGATTTTAAAAATTCGTTGAAATATCGCTGCTTGGAATACGTTTTTCGCCATCTCAAACGTGTTCCCAACTTTTTCCAAAGTTTTGGGTCACCGGAGAAATCGCTTCGTACCCTACTCCATCCTTTGAAGTACTCCTTGCCATTCTATTTATTCTCCAAGTCCTGGGAAAACTTGAAAATTTTCTAAAAGCGCCAGAATTCTTCCGTCAACGGATTTCCTTACGGACTTTGACCTCGTAAATAGACGTCGCCAGAGACCGTACTTTTAGCACGAACGCAAATTATACGTAAAATAATTTTAATTGAAGTGATCTATAATATTTTGAATTATTAAAATATAAATAGTGTCATTTAGTTGTGTGATTAAATTATTTATTTAATACTAATTATAGATGACGGAGAGAACGTGGTTTGAAGAGTAGAATATGTTTCATTTCTTTTTAATATAATTCTCTCCTTAGATGATTATTAATTAAAGTTTTACAGACTTATGAATTTCGCAAAACTCGAAAACTGATTATCTAATTTACTGACTCAATCTTCATGTTCTTCTTATAAAAATTAATTATAACATATGAATACTACTTAAGTATGTAAGTATTGCATGTGCAA
>NW_017178232.1:0-709 GCF_001652005.2 Ceratina calcarata
TCTCTAAATATTCCACGTTGAGAAGATTCAAAAGAAAAAGTGTACTGAATCACTCCTGATTCACTTTCCAGAATTCTAAATATAAAACAGGCGCGTTTCACGATCTTCCCAGCTTCGAAACCGTGCGAGTAAACAAGAATTCCACCCGTAATAAAAAAACAAAATGAAAAACAGAATAACCTTGCGACAGCAATTCTGTTATAGCTAAACTATTATTTTCCACTTGTAACGCACACCGTCGGTTATTTTTCACCGGGTGCGCGACATTCTCCGGCTCAATTATTGCGTAGTTAACGTTCCTCGTTATCTTCTTTTTTTTTTTTTTTGTCCTCTCCTTGATAAGTCTCTTAGTTCGCGCCGGGAGCGTTCTTTCAGTATAATTAGAGGTACACGTAAGTGGCAGCCGTGTCTAGGTCACGATTACTCTCGGATCCACGAAATCATAATATTTGTCCGATTCACTGTTTACGTTCGCGCGCAGAAAGATATTTCTCTTCGGGTTCCACACGCGCTGACCGAGACGTTACGCGTCGAAACATTTTCGAACCTACGGAGTTTCACTTTTTTACGCTTCCCTGACGCGATTTCCTTTTCCCTTTTAAAGACAGTCAATTCCATTACAAAGGTTTATTCTTAATTATGTGATATTAATCATACAGCAGATTAAGTATTACATAAATACGGTAATTATTAGAATTTATCATTTATT
>NW_017178233.1:0-709 GCF_001652005.2 Ceratina calcarata
CATTAAACCTTTACTGCAGCCATAGTGTCCTCGCTTTTATTATATGCTTTATACATCTCCTATACATTCGGTAGAGTGCGCTACATTCGAAACACACACATGCTTTCTCAACAAGAAGAAAGATCGCTGCCCACCTTCCAGTTGGCGGTCATTTCGGATAACTTCCCAGCGAACACCCTCACCTAGGTCGAGAGGGACCAGTTCGGAGACGCGCTGAATGCGTGCATTGAGAAGTTTATCGAGAATAGCAAAAATAAAGGTAGTACAATATTCAAGCCGAAGATTGATAACTTCATAAATAAAAACGGAGGCATTATTATTACCTGTGAAAATCAAACGACCTCCAAATGGCTGGAGGTCGCCATCAAACATGCATCATTAACTACTAGCAGAAAGCTAAAGACTGATAGATCATGGGTTTTGAAAAATTTCTTCTTTGTTGAGGAAAAAGGAACCTATACTAGATATAATGCTTCCAATATCATCGAATACATACAACAGGCTAACTCGAACCTTGATACCACAAAGTGGACGGCAATAAAAGAAAAAAAGAAAACAAGATTCAGCCTAATAATCACACTAAAAATGGACGGTCGGTCAGTAGGTATAATAAGGAAAATGAGAAATAGGATTCCGCTAGATAAGAATGAGGTTCACTGCTTTCACGTCTTAGCTGTCCGCCCCTGTACGGAGGGTAAAACGGACAAAG
>NW_017178234.1:0-710 GCF_001652005.2 Ceratina calcarata
TCGGGCTGAGTACCTGTTCGCGGATTCTCCACTCCGAGGAGCTGTTGGGAAGAAGTGAGCACAGATGGCCACGGGTTTGCGCTTTGGTTCGTTTATTGTAGAGCGATCGCGTTGGCGCGACGTAGTCGCGCTTGTTAATTGTAGAGCGATTGCGTTGGCGCGATCTAGACGCGTTTGTTAATTGTAAAGCGATTGCATTGGCGCGGCTATGGCATCGTTTTTGCCAGCAAGCCATCTGATTGGTGCGGCGGTGGTAGCGTTTTGGGGTATAAANTATATGTTATTCGCCGCTGCGGTACTCGTCCTCAGCGGCAGGATTTGTAAACAGAAAATATACGACGGCAAATAAAAATTTGCAAATCATTGTTAAGTAGTGGACTGTATGGTTGAGACGAGTATAATTTCTCGTCTCGTGGTCAACTCAACTCACTCGTGATCAAGTGAGGAGGAACTTTACGTTGCACTGGTTCGGTGCGCCGAAACAGAGCCTGCGATCGTTTTTTACAAGGAGCTCACGCAGCTAGCTACTCTGCGTGAGGGAGCCCGGATTGTAAGGCCGGACTTCAACTGACCGCCATACTATGATCAGTCGTTTGCAAAATGCTTCGGACTATGCCAATGAGCATCCGCACGGGAGAATTAGCTGACCGCCAAACTATGGTCAGGCGCGATGCAGAATACTCCTACTCCTTATGTCCAGAAGCACCCTA
>NW_017178235.1:0-709 GCF_001652005.2 Ceratina calcarata
TGTACATATGTGCTTTTATGAGCAGTCTCATTGATAGCAATTCTGCCAGTTGAGTCATTTTTGTTATTAATACACTGACGTTTTATCAGCGTTGTAAGTAGTTGAAGCGAAGTGTGGAGGACTGAAAATTCTGAATAGCGTCACACTAATACCAGCCGTCAAACGCAGAAATTCATCCTCTAATGAATTTAATCTGTAATCTAGCGCTGGTCACGGTGTTAAAATAAAAAACTTGTTACTACTAAAATATTATCTTTTATTTTGTTTAGTATGTCCTAAAATCTATACATGTATGTCTACATATCTTTTATCTTGAAAGTTGTAAAAATAAATACATATTGCATACCGAGTGATAGATTAGACGATTATACTGTCTTCTTGAAGAAACTTCAATTTAATTATAACATTTCTCGTCTGGTGTTCGCGCTTCCACGCGTTTCAACTGACTAGATACTAAATCCCATTTTGAAGACCACGACGGCTTCTCCATTTCTTGCGTATTTACTTCTTCTATCAGATTCATCAATCTAATAAAGAATTCGTTCACCTTTGCCGCTGTTCCTCGCCGTAGTTTTTGAAAATTTTTATCTGCAACAATGCATAATTAATATAAACAATATATACCAGAGATGGAGAACGTGCGGACCCGAGGCCGCATGCGGCATTCTTGTACGGTTTCAAATGTTATTTATATTTTAATGTATTCAAT
>NW_017178236.1:0-708 GCF_001652005.2 Ceratina calcarata
CTGGCAAAAGTTTAAGACACGTAATAAAAACTGTGTCCAATATTTGGAGCAGTGAACTTTTAGAAACAATGACAATTACAGAGGAGTAAGGTTTATAAAATTCCTCGACCTGTTTTTCTCTGTCATAAGGAATTTCTAATATTCTAATACACAATTTTGGCATTTTTGTGGCAATGTGAAAAAATAGAACGTGATGTTATTCGATGAAAGAGTCTTTTTCATGACATAATTGTCGAAAGGTTTTTAACGATCTAGTATGCAAATGCCGCCAGTCCAATAAATAAACACAATTTTTACACCAATCAGAAGAAAAATGCGCATAAAGGAAAACGTTATCGTACAGCCCTTTTAAAGCCAAATTGTTGGGTAAATTGCAGCCCGTTTGACTGACGATTCATATCCCGAAGGACTTTTCGAAAATCGATCACCGCACGCCGGGAAAACAATCGATATGCGATGAAATTTTTTTCACCGCGAGGAGAAAACGGCAATCCCGTTTTCCATTCTTTTTTCGCCGGGGTCCCGATAGGATTTTACGGCGACGCGACGCATCCTGCAAAGCGCTGCCGGCTTTTCGAATCGATGAATAAAAATCGCTTACCGATGCGTGACGACGAAACAGAAAAGAATATTATCCGTTTATGCGCAGACGGTCTCGTATAAAATCATAATTCAGCGACGACCTCCCATGCGCTCCACTCAAAATGT
>NW_017178237.1:0-22596 GCF_001652005.2 Ceratina calcarata
TGCTTAGAAACCAACGAGCGGCTAATACTGAACAGGTTTAGTGACCCATCATCGGTGAAACTAGGTTTTCGCGGGATCCGCTGTTTATTGTTTGTTCCCGGATGGTTTACCACCGCGCCATTTCCGGCTCGTTAAACGTCGCGTCGTTTCAGAAACGGTCTCCATTATGAAAATTTTACAAAGTTGTATTATTTCGAATTGGTTCGATCACCCCGTTGGCCTAGTTCGTGTCCGTAAATCACCCGCTCTTTATTTTAAATCGTTGGCAGCGTCGTTTTCCACTCGATTCGCACCGCAATAACTCCTAAAAATGTCGAATAGCTTTTCAAGACATTGTTAACAGTTGTACTGTGAAGCTACTGTGAAACGAATTTTTTAAGCCATTGCCTTTGAAAGTGTTTATAGGAAAAATTACCGAAATATAAAACACAGTCGTAAAAAATACATAAAGTGATAAAAACAATTATTGAATTATTATAGAACAAATTAAAGATTGCATGTTCATTTTTTCTTTCAATACCGTCGATTTCTGTTAGCGTTGCTGCGCGAATGACACACTGTGGTGAACATCGATACGGTGGAGAAACGGCGTTCGTGACTAAGCAGCGAACGTTGCTGATTCCGCGATGTTCCCCGGAACCGTTCTCTACACGTGTCTTGTCCTAGATCTGCTGATTTTTTTCGCACCTCGGCCCACCATTTCGCAAGCATCGAAATTGCCAACGCTGGAATAATTATTCTGGCTTGATCCTCTGAACGAGATAAGGGAAAATAATACGCAACAAAAAATATATGAGTGAAATTCGAGTTATCACTTATAATTAAATAGTAGAATTACATAATCGTAATATAAAAATAATTGGATACATAAAAAGATTTACGAATATAGATAGGAATCTTACGCGTAAGATATTACGCCATACTTTTTGTTAAGATTTCATTACGATTGCTTAATAAAATTTAATTACCATAATTAATATTTACCTACGTGAGAGTTTTGGCAATTAACATATTTTTTTTTAAGTAATTCTAATACGAAGAATTATAATTATAATTCAATTATAAGAGACACTTGCAATTAAAGGGAGATTCAATTTCTACAAAATTGCTTAGCGAAGTGATTTTACATAGAAATAATTGTTGTCGCAGGAAATCGTGCAGCTTGTTACACAAGAAAATTGTTGGGCGTGTTAAGTAAAACCGATAGACGCAACGTTTGACAAAATAATTGATCGTTGCGCCAGTCATGATATTGTCCTGATCGTTGGCTCTTAATCCCCTTCATGCAAAAATTTCCCTTTCTTTTACGACTGTCAATTACTATCGTAGACAAGTGAAGCTTTAATGAAAACACAGAAATGTAATTTCCATAGTTTCCATTAAGTAGAATGGAAACAATGCTTCTGGAATTGCAGTTCCGGTTGGGAATGTACCTTTCATTAACCGTTTTTTAAATCGTGACGTCAATGATCGAACGAAATCGATAATAAACGATTTCGATTAGAAGATTAAAGGTCGTGCGTAATGAAATGGAAGCCAGTTGTTAGCGAATGAACATTTTTCACTAGTGACATAATGATTCATCTGGATGAGAAACGAGCGTGTGCGAATGCGCCTGCAAATGATAAAGCGCCCCGGGCGGGGAACTTCGCTGGGATTAACATGCAAGTAAAACACGGCGATTGTATGGAAAAGAGAGACGTTAGAAATCCTTTCAAGGTCTGACTTTCTAATTCTCTTGTGCTGTTCTCGTCGCTCGTTACGTTTCGTGCACACGTAAGGCGCTGATTTCGTCGCGACCGAACTGGTTCTCATTAAATGATTCGACTTTTATCGCGCGAGAGGGTTGACCGACTCGAGATTTAATATCACTTCAGCTTTACTTCCAAATGAAAACGTCAGAAATAATAATTTCTTTGTCAAATGTCAGACGCCCTGACAACCGTCGCGATTACGTTATCTGATTTTTTTCGTCGATACGACACGTACACATTTTTAAACTCATGCGGTAGGCGTACAATTATTTATCAATAAATACATATTTAAACGATAACAGCACGACTAGTTGGAATTTTAACTATACTAGATAATAATGTAATATTACGGAATTGAAAATTGAAATCTACATAATAAAGATAAAAACGAACGGTTCATTAATCTTTCCTATATATTCGATATCAGAGTTATCTCTTTGGTTCGCACTGTTTAAATGCTTGATATGTACACTTAATAGACTCCCATTTTTATATGCCAATATATTTATATAAATATAAAATAATTTTGAAGAGAAAAAGTCAAACACGTTCGTCAACATTTCCCAAACTGAATTACTTACTACAGTTCCTTACATTTTGAAGGGACATGATTGATTTCAGTTTGTTACTATAAATATCTGTATTGAAATTCTGTTTGATTAACAGGTTATCGATACGTAAAACCTAGCATGATTTGTCAATATACATCTAATAGACGTAACACACGATCAATAATAATAATCATGAAAAATATACTGGTCTAACGGGCATTTTCTTTCTGTTTGACTACCAGATATTATCAATATTTTTGTAGCACCATTAGGTGGCATTAAACATTGACAAATCGCTGTCAAATTGTACACATCGATCATAAGTCAGGCCAATAATGATTTGGATCTTGTTTGCAGCCGGACCCGAGGCAGGATCTTGACACGAGTAATGGAAGCAATGGTGGAAGGCCGAGATTCGTGCCTGTAACGGCATTAGAAGATGTCCAAGCTGTTCGTTGCGCGGAATTCCACCCGCAAGGAAAACTGTATGCCGTGGGATCAAACTCGAAGACCCTAAGAATATGCTCTTATCCAAAGCTACACGATGTCAGGTAAGATTTATTTATTTCTCAATTCTGCTCAATGCTGTTTTACTTTTTTCTATTCTCATTTTATACTTCTAAGTTGATATTAAGTATAGATTGTTGAAGAATACAGAATATCCAAAATGAAAATAAACCAAGTTTCTGTCTATACTTCATTTTTCTATATAAATTTGCAATAGTTAATTTCGCCTGCAAAATCTATCATGTTTAACACAGAAATATTTATGTCAGTCAAGATACATTTTTATACCTTGTTCTGTCTTTACGGTTTAAAAACTGATTTTGTACAAAGAGAAAGGGATTGACAGTACTGTCACTATAACGCGCTATTTACGAGATGTACCCCGACTGTCGCCGCCGAGAATGCATTTAAATTAAACAACGTCGAGCAGGCTAATTTTACGCAAGCGTGCTGACCTAACGAACGACGAAGACCTTCATACCAAACGGAGCATTCCTCCTCGATACTCCACGCTGTCCTTTTATTTCTCTCTATGCAATCTCTCTGTTTCGTTCTCTTTGTTACTATTGACTCTCCTTTGAATCTTTTACCATCAAGCGGAACTTTGAATCAGGATTAAATATTACAATAGACGGTCATCAAATCACCACCGCGAAATCTCCTCGTTGCATTTTTTAACAGAATTCTTCGATTCGTAATTAACATATTTTCTATTAAATTGGATAGATTATTCTTATTCACTCATTTTGTACATGTAAGAAAGAAATCCTGAATGCCTATTTGCACTAAGGTTTTTAAGCCAAGCTACAAAAACAAGAAATTGTTTTTGCAACGTAATAAAACTAAATTACGACTAGGGTTTACGCAAACTCTATTAGAATGCTGATTGATAGCTCAATTATTATCTATCATGAAACTATTTGCCTTGTCAAACGACCGTGTTCGAACTTACAGCTACTTACAAGTTGTTCGTGGTAATCATTGAGAAACGTCAAACGTTTATTGTACTTTGTAATACTACAATTATGGCCTTATTACTTTTGAACGACTATTGTTGTTAATAAAAAAAAGGTTCTGCACAATATTTCTCATTGATACCAGTAACCATAGTTTCCTTATGCTCGTCATAAAAAAGTTTCTCCAAATTCTTCTGAAGTGCTTCAATCATTTCCGAAACATTAAGTAGTCAATTATTCAGCTTTCTTTCGTTTTAATAATTCCAAGAACTTGTCTGATTGCGAAGTGGAAACAACAGGAAGAGAATCATTCGTATTATTTTCATTTGTAACCAGAAGTGTGTCTACTATTCGCATGTATCAGAAGCCGTAGATCAATCATTTCCGATTCATCTGTCAAGGAATCCGTGTTTTCCCGTCTTGTCGCCCAGTCGGCGAGCCCGCCAAGGCACGACGGGCCGTTTCACTCTGTCCACGCGTAAATTGGCCGTGTGGAACGTGATAAATACCGCGGCACCGTGACAGCGGTTGATGGATAAGCGAGAGCTCGCCTCTTCATTTGTCTCATAGAACAGTATCAAGCGTCGAGATCCTTTACTTCATTGCCTTTCGGTGTTTCTGTCACGCAAGGCGGATGCTCGGTGAATGAGAGTCATCACTGTTAGCTTTAAAACACGTGGAATGCTATTTTTCCCTGAGTAATTCTTAGAAAATAACGTATTAAATGATATAGCGATGAAATTTAAATTCCTTTTTACTCTTCGCGTGCCTCAAAACTGTCGATGATTTAATTTTATACTTGAAACTCGGTTTCCATTATTTTCACTAAGAATCAGCTCGCTAAGCGTACGTTGCAACTATCCAGCAATAAAGTACTGAGCAGTTCATCATAATGATAGTCTATTTTCACTGAAATGGACCGCGATCTCGCGTTTTCTCGCGTCTAGCTCGCCATTGAACGCCTTTATGAATCAACGCTCGTTTCAATCTCGGGAGAAAGTACGATTCTAATGGAGCAATAAAAGATCTTCGGTTCGATTCATCCTGGATTATCGATCTCTCAATTATCTCAGAACACGCAACAGATATTTATTTGAACTCGAGGGACAACACTGAAGGTGCGCGATGAATGGAAGTAAAATAGACGTGGTAGAAATTAATCGACGAGTACACATGGGAAAACTTGGGACTAATTAAAATCGATGTAAAAAAAAGAGGTCGACGTGAAAGTGGCAACGTTCCTGTTTAAAATCGTATAGGCCTATCGAGAATCCTCTCCCCTGGTTTCCACGGCCAAAACGCTGATATCGCTCGTTTAATTAAGACCGATGCGCAATCGCGGTAACTGGGAACGACGAGGAAAACGAGGTTGGAAGAAAGTAACGCATGGGAAACCGGGGAGATTCTTTCCCCGCGGGACACAGCGGGTTTCTTTGAAATTCTTGCGTATTCAGAAAATTGTTATCTTTAATAAAACCACTTCAGTTCAGAGCAATTTTTAAAAACTATATTCTAATTCCTGCCGAAAATCTACGTATACTTTATAGGTAGGCCTTTTATATTTGCCGTGTTAAACAATTTTTTTATATCTAATTCTTTGATATATTTCTTCTTCATACTATAAGAAATTCTAAAATGAATTTAATATTGCGTTTATAAAATTGCTTGGATAAATATCCGTGATAAATCAATTACCAAACTTAATCTGTAATTTAATATCACCTCTCTCTCTCTCTAATTGTCCCAGAAATCTCTATTAGAGAAAGTAAAATATTACTAAAAATAAACAATATATGAAGAGATCGAATCGGCAAATGAAGTAAAAAGTTAGCGTGACGTCTTTATCCCATATTTAAGTTTACAACATCGAAATGGAAAGCCGAACATGAAAAGGTGAAAAGGATTCGCAGATTGCACGACTTTGTTTAGTCGTTTTAGTGATACTTGTGCAGTGAAATGGAACAGGTTTATTTCGATCATCTGATGGGATGCAAAAAATTGAGATGAATTATTAGATGGTGGAGTAAGAAACGTTCGACGACGTCTTGATCTGATTTCGTTTTCTACAGAGAAAATCATCAGACGTATCAGCCCACGGTTCTCTTCAAGAGAACGAAACACCACAAAGGTTCGATATACTGTCTCGCGTGGACACCGGATGGACAGCTGATGGCCACCGGCAGCAACGACAAAACGGTTAAGTTGATGCGGTTTAATGCAGACACGTCGAATCTTGAAGGTAAAAAACCAAATTCATTTATTATATAACTGTACACAATTTTAAGATTATATTTTCATAGCCATTGTATTATAATATGAATATTCGAAATATGATTTACAATTCTACAATATTATTTAATCTCAGGGAACATACATTTTTATATATTTTTAATTTTTTTTATACGTAATATGTCTGTCACTATATTTATTATACTTATATATTAAATAATCGATTTATCTACTTCATTATCTAAATCATTTCACGAAACCGAGGAAGGTGTTAAAAGATTATTACTTCCTACAAACTTTCATGCAAACGCATTTCGACAGACTGGTACCAATTACGCACATCGCCCGCGAAATAGCTCATTCACTTTCAGTTTCCTGCTTGTCACATAATACATTGCGTAACGAAATCGGCCAAAAAAGACTTTCACACGTTTTCTTCAAGCTTGCGCTTGATCTTTCAGGTCAAGAGGTCGAGCTGACGATGCATGATGGCACGGTCCGCGACCTGTGCTTCCTGGAGGATACCTCGAACAAGTCGAGCCTGTTGATCAGTGGCGGAGCGGGCGATTGTAAGATTTATGTGACTGACTGCGCGACTGGCACACCTTTCCAGGCGTTGAGCGGTCATAGCGGTCATGTGCTCACCCTCTACAATTGGGGTGGCGCGATGTTCGTGAGCGGCTCGCAGGACAAGACGGTTCGGTTCTGGGATCTCAGAACGAGGGGTTGTGTGAACATGGTGACGCCGGCAACGGTTCCTGGTAGCAGGGTGAGTCGTGCTTTACGTCGAAGATTACCTTTTTTAGAATGCAGAACGAGGAACCTGATCATGCAAATACATTTAAAATCTATTCTTACAAAATTGTTTTGATAAGTGAAGGACACGAAATTTGGTCTGTTTTATTTAAAGATTTCTTAAATGTGAAGAATCCTGCTTGATTATCAGATTCCTCAATCAGTTTTTCAATTAGAGCCTCCTTCCTGTCATCGGCCTCTTGATTAAGGGAATTCATTCCAAATAGATACTAGTAATTCACTTACATTTATATCTATTGTCAGCTATCAATGAATAACACGAATGGAGAGAATTTCTGTGGATCATGTAGCATGCATGGACAACATCTTCTTATGTTATTTAAGTTCATTTTTTCAGTTCGGCGTCCGATAAAAATGTCGACCCACGTTTTTTAAATCGCACATCTATTCACACACAATTCGCATTACACTTCACTTCTTTCTTACTCCACGTTAGCCAATCTAGTCTCAGCCTCTTGTACCAGGGTCGAATTTTTATCGGACGTACTCAAAAGTAAATACGGAACGGAATCGGTATCGCGTGTCTGATTAGCATCTGATCCCGTTGCAGGTCGGAAGCCCGGTAGCGGCCCTGTGCGTTGACCCGTCCGGACGTCTTTTGGTATCCGGTCACGAGGACAGCAGCTGCGTCCTCTTCGACATCCGAGGCGGTAGGACCGTGCAATGCTTTAAGCCGCACGCCGCCGACATTAGGAGCATACGCTTTTCACCTTCCGCCTACTATCTACTCACCGGTGGTTACGATAACAAGCTTGTCCTGACCGATTTGCAAGGTACAAAAATTGAATGATTAACAATCGAATTTTTTAATCGTAGGAAACGGTTTATTTGATGTTAGTAACACAATTTTTATTTTTATTTCCCAGGCGACTTAACGATGCCCTTGCCGAGCGTGGTTGTCGCGCAACACCAGGACAAAGTAATATCCGGTCGATGGCACCCTACGGAATTCTCGTTCCTCAGTACCTCCGCTGATAAAACAGCAACCCTGTGGGCTCTACCACCTGTTTAGACAGTGAAACGCTGATGAAACGCGTTGATCACTCGTATATTACACTTGTTCACGAACAGTTGCCCTAAAGTGGTCATGATCGTTCGTTCCTCTTTTCCCTCATTTAAGGCTATTCGATTTCATACAATAATAAAAACGAACTAAATTTTATTTATGATCATAACACATGATTCGTCTTTTCTTAATTATACTTTTCCGTCAGAGAAGATTGAATATCATTACCGGAAGCGAGAGAACGAACGATCACGAACAATTTCGTTGCGAGCGTGTTAAAGGGAGAAAAAGGTATCACGTGTTCGTGCATATAATTCAACCATGACCAATTCCTGGCGCACGATCGCGACTAGCATATCATCAAGCGCATTAAGATCGTGAAACGCGATCAAGGTGTCATGCGTGAAACAATATAACACACGTCACGCAGAGCGATGTTGTTTACGTGTTACCAAAACGTTACACGCTTGGATGATCGGACGAGAAAAGAGTGAAAGTGCATTTTCGCGTAAAGACAAGTGTAACGAGGGTTCTAAACGCGAATCGTTTTTATCGGCAAGTAGGCGTCGTTTAGGAATCATAAGACTGCGGAAGAACCGACAAGAAAATTTCATCCTTTGAAGATACTTAATGAGCCGAGTACGCGGGAGATGATACGTTCATCGTTTACGAACAAGCTGTAGCTTCCTGTGAAAGCAACGCATCTTCGAAAACCGAATACTTAGGTGTTTCTTTGTAGAAGATTTACGGTACACGTAAGGTTTGTCAACTTTCTGTTTTTTTCATCAAGTTTTTTCGCGGTCATGTGTTTTCCCCTGATGTACATACATACGTGTAACGTAGTATTAAAAGCGATATCTCGGGCGACGGAAACCTTGCATCCCGACGAACGCAATCGCCCTTTGAATGTAACTTTTAGGTTCTGAATGCTCTCTTTTTAATTGCCGTTATTTTTAATCGCGAATACTTATATTGATATATGTATGAATAACATTTGTGTAAAATTTACCCGCGACATATTCATCGATTACCCTGCCTGCTTGAGTACTTTTTTTATTTCTTTCCGTGTGTTAATCGTATCTATTAGTTATGCCTGTTTTCTTATTTAAATTTTATCGAACGACGCGTCTCCCCTCACCCTCGAATCATCCTTGTCTTATCGATCCCCGAAGTCACGCCAAATATTTGCATATTACGCATACGTATTATAATATATGGATACATCTATCTCGTATTAAGAGAATCAACTATATACTTACGTACGCTCATTACTATTCGCTATTTTTTATCAAGAGAGTAAAAAACGAGAATCGCGATTTGAAACTCGACGTTTCATTAAGTCCCAATGTCGTGGTGATAGGCATTACGTTGTCACTTGCCGCAAAGCCATCGGTTTTTTGCGAACCGTAAACAAAAATGGGGAAATACAGAGAAAGTCTGGCGCTACTCGAGCCGGCGAATGAATCAAATTTTCTTTCTTTGTACATATTTACATTTCTGAGAGATTTACCAGATAAGAGTAAACACGGTCGTGTCTCTCCTGTCATTTTAAATGAACGAACAAACGATTTGAATCATCCATCTTCCTAACTCATTCTCTGCGCATCAAATAATTGGGACACATCTCATCAACGCACGCGCCTAAACGCAAAATGAGATTGAGAAGAACGCGTAAACAGGAAATAACTGGGAACAAAAAAAATGGAATGCTTTAACAAATCGAAAAGTGAAAATTGTCGTGCTTAATGCAGCAGCAAATTATTTCCCGTTGCACGATACTGTCTCGCGATCGATTCTTTTTACTTCATCTAGCATCGAAGTAGGAACACGTACTGATCAAGAGGAAAGTCGATAAAGAGTAACGAGTAACGCGTGCGAATACCTGCTTCCGTGTAGCAATTTGTCGTGCCTTCTATCGTGGCTGCTTACGGCGATTCGCATTTATTTTTATATTTTTCGTGTCCTCCACATCAGATCCCTCTACCCCGTATACCTGCACACACCGTCACCGCCCCACACTTCCCATTTCCCACTACACCTCCCAATAAATATCATTACATATAAATCGTATAAGAAACCGGCTGACGAACCTGATTAATAATATTCATCCCATCGAACTCTCGTAAAAAGAAACGCTGAGATAAACAAATCTTCGCTATCTCGTACGATAATTACCGTATTATAATATAATATAATATATATATACATATGATATACATATAGCATAACTTATAACTTTGTACTTTTCCTGTAGATACGACATAATACTGTCACGTCTAATTTAAACAATAAAATTTACGTTATTAAACGATGTGGTTTTTCAGTACCGTTGATAAATCGATTTCGAGTTATTTTTGGGGATTTTTGTATTTAATTATTGATCAGAGCTTGATTAAACAATTAAGCAGTTTGAAAGTATTTCTAATCTTATCGTATTTCGAATAAATATGAATAATATTCTATAAGCGAATCAATCTTTGACCAATTTCCCAGTCGGTGCGATCAAAAGAATATGAAGGAAGGTAACAATCAAGCATCAGGTTTTCAAAGTTTTCTGTAATAGACACGATTAATGTTAAGGTAGCCAGGGTACCTAAATTTCTGAAAATTTGCCGTAATCGCTGGGCAATCATGTAATCTTCCACCCGCACGTTTTACACACGGTTATACCTACACTAAGTTTCTATTTTACTCGATTCCATGAATCGCTCCAGTTTACGAAATTTTAAGTGGACCCACAGTAGATCTCGGTTTACCTTCATTACGTCCCCAGCCTGGGTAACCAGCAATTTTGTAAGAAATAGGAATTTATACAGATGAGAAATTAAAATTAATTGTATTACGTTTTGCAAGATTTTAGAAATTTATGACTACTAAAAAAGAAGAGAAATATTAATGTAGTAAAATAGTAATGTAATAATAAATGATTCACTGACTCTAATACAGAAGAGGTAACATTTAAATAAAACTGGACGTGGCTAAGGCTGGAACGATTTAAAAGTCCTGAGGCTGTGGAGCCACCCACGAAATTTTCTGAGCCGGCGTTATTCGTCAATTCGACGAACCCGCAGTCGGTTCGTGGTTCACAAATATTCTTGAAATTCTCACCGCGGGCCAGGTCGCCTAATTGCCAGGGCGCCAATGGATTCACGAGCCATCGGATCGGTCCCCGAGGATAGGGACCGTCGCCTCGTTTCTGTTATCCGAACCACCTACAATCGGCATTCCATCCCGTGCTATGGCTCATGGCGCGACTTGGACGTTGCACAAACTTCAGGAATGCCCCCCGAGCTGCCGTAGTCTTGTAATATTACCATTCCACCGCTTCCTCGGGCAGCGCGATTCGAAAGCTGAGCGATTTTTATCATCATTTTGCAACGATTTTTTCATCGTCAATCGTATGCATTCGATTCACTTCTGTCTTTAGTTATTAATCATTTCATTACCCTTAATTTCTTAGTCACTTACTAATATTAATGTAATAAATTTTAACTGATATAATTTTCTTTACTATTGAATAATATTTAATTTGTAATTATAGAATGAATAAGTACTGTAGGTACATATTTAATGTTGTATTATGACGTTTACGTAAAACACCTAAAATAATCTGTAGATTAACGAACGTCCCAAAATTATGACATTTAATATTCTAAATAAAAGCCCCCTTTACGATGGTAAGAAGATAATACTTTTAAAGATGGTTTGGAAGAAGGAAAAAATTGGCACGTGCCACGAACGACCCCGTCGATATAGAATTTTCGAACGCAAAACGCACCATTTTAGAAACGTATATAATAACAATAATCAACTGGTCACGGTTCTTAGAAAAATTACCCGGTCCCGTTCTGCTAATAGAGTCTCACAATTAAAAGAATTGCGAGTGGACGCCTTCCGAAGTCCTGAGCCGAAAGCACGGATCATAGATGTTCCAACAAACGTGGTTTCGTACGGTGCTGTATTTTAATAGAAGAGGACGCGTGATGCATTAGGCTAATCGTACCGTTAAATAATTCATCGGGCGTGAGGCATTCAAATTAATAACGTATTACGGGAATAGCCGCCAATCCGGTTCGAATCCCGTGATTGCTTTGTATACTCTATCATTTCCGCAGTGGTTCTCCGCCTGTCTCTACGTTTTTATATTATAGACACACTATTGAAAGCTTTTACATCCTTTAAAGATGTTTCTTTTTGTGTTCACGTCTTAATTTATACTCACTGACATACTTTTCCATAATTTAAAGATTTGATATAAAATTATAGAAAAATATGTCGGTGAGTAGAAATTAGGACTTTAATAAAAATTGGTTTATTTATATGCTGCATTTTATAAAGATTGGTGAAAATTTTGAAACGTGTGTGCACCGCTGTCAGTGGAGATCGCATTCAAATGAGGAAAGAAGAAGGGGTCTCGAAAAAGCAGAGGGAAAGAGAGACGAGCACGTGTAATCATTCTCGGAAGGGCTAGCCCGGCGGGATCGGGGGATGATGACGATAATAATAATTCAAATCGTGGCCGCTTAGCATACATGTAATTTGTCGCTTAAGATGATTTCGTCGTCGTTCGGCCGTGTCCACTCCTTTCGTTCGAGCCCGAAACAGCGACGAACGAGCTAGAATATAATCATCGTCGGCTGCGAAACCCGGGGGCCAGTCCAGCCCAGAGACACGATCATCAGGCAGAGAACGAAACGCGAGGAAAAACAGTCTGGACTGCCAATTTTGCGGCCGCCCCTTCGACGTAGACTGCCAAACGAACGTTTAGCGATCGCCTCTCCGAGCGAGGAGATTTCAACGTCCGCAAGAACAGGTGCTTCTACGCCAGTACGTTATTTTCAATATACCCGACGTCTTATGAGTTTTATTATAGTACAAGTACAGTGAATTTCATTGAACTGTGAGTACAATTATTAAAATCAACAGAGATGAAGAGATCTGATTATTATACAATCCATTAGCAAACTGAGTATGATAAGATTCTGATTGATTTAAAAAAGAGATATAATATTATGTAAAAAACATGTAAGATGTTACTTAAATATTAAATAATATAAGATCGTACAAATAAAACATTGAAGACTCTCCAAGCATTTACATAAACGCATTTGGTATATTAGAAATTCTAAGTCCATCCCTTTAAATGGGCGCCCATCAGCAAGAAGTATAATCAACAACGAAAGCCTAATTACCACGAATAATAATGCAGCGAGACGCATGTAATTTCATCTGATGACTCCGTTCGTCGTCGCACCTATTCAAATCACTGTTCGCCAGCATTTCCACGAAACTGAGAATTTCTTAGGTTTAAATATGGTGATTAATAGCGCGAGAAGATACGTCGCGTGACAGAGAATGATAAACAGCACTACGGGCAGCCGAAAACCAAAAATGCATGCATTTAATGGGCGAGGAAAAAACGCTGATTATAGGTTCGGATTATTACAGATATTTTCACAAGTATTTGCATGAATTTATCACGGACGACCGTCTCGGTGTTAATTTCAAGCGTTAGGGCAAAGTGATAGCGGGATGTGTAGGTTCTTGTCAGAGATATGTGGCATTAAAATATAATTGGATATTGCAGTTCCAAAATTGATTCTTTCAAACAAGGCATCGTTAATACTTATACGAATTGATATTTTCTATGGTGGAGACAAATTTAATAAAAGTCTCGATACGCAGAACATAACTGATTGATATTTTCAGCAAGATATAATTACTTTTCTTAAAAATTCTTCAGTTTCTATATATTAAAATAATATTATATATCATCTGTAATAAAATTTATGCGTATTTATTTACCTATTTAATTGTTATGTATAAAATTTCCAACATTTATCTCTAATATTAAATACAAAATTCCTGAAGATGTTCAGGCAGTACTTGTAGAGTAGAACTACGAATCGCGCAAGAAATAAGCCAATTTAAGCCTGGCCAGAGCAAGAAAACGAGATAGTGCCGCATTAATTATTTTTTTCGAATCGTAATCATCGCGTCGTGGTTACGAGCGGGTAGATAATCATCGCAAGCGTCGCAATTAATCAAGGTCGATCATGATGATTCCCGGGGCCTTAGCCAGGGGACGAGGGTGGCACCGCACCATAACTCTCCGTAATAGCTAATACCTCACGGGAGTCGTACAAACGCGAATCGGTTACTAGTTACTACTTACACGAGCCTCGCGTGATTTATCGCCGCGGGCTGGCGGGCGGAGGCGGCGAGAGAAGGCGAAACGAATCGGAGTAGTCGGCGGTAGAGGAAGAGAAGGAAGCCGAGGCACGAAGGGTGGGATTAGGAGCGATCGACGAAGAGGGATGAAGGAGCGCAGGAACGAGTGTGAATCTTCTCCGGACGCTCTATCGTGGCCAATTAAGGGTCGGTTTTAATCGTTCCTCGTCTAATTGCCGGCCCATTACATTGTCTCTCCAGGGTAAATACGTCGGACTAAATACCCCCGTCAGCGGAAAGAATGCGAGCCCTCGGAAATCATCAGCGTGTAAACACTGGCTGCGAGATGTACTCCCGTCGGGGATTACCGAGTTTGTTAGCTGCCCCTCGTCCGCGCCGCGCGAGGTTATTAATAAAATTTATGCGTTTGCATGGAGGTATGTCAGAGAAATATACTAAAAATATTATTTCTCTTTCCTTAAATAAATATAATCCGCTTTATCTTCATTAAAATAGGCTTACTAGAAATATTTTCAACAAGATATAATTATTTTTCTTAAAAATTCTTCAGTTTCTATATATTAAAATAATATTATATATCATCTCTAATACAGAATAATTGTGCATTTACTTTTATTGTATATACATATTAAATTAATTCTATTTCTTTTGCATCTTCTTTAAGAATACATAACTACATTATATAGAAGTAGTATGTGGTAGTGAATGGGTTAACAAAAAAGGGAATCATCAATAGTGGAATTAAATGGATTCTCTAAACGCGAAGGTACCCATTCTAACGTCTACGTGTACGCACGATGCGACGGATAGCATCTCTAAACCAGCACGGTCATTGGTGTTCTGCGTTCGAACCGGTCGTTGTTAATAACCACCCTCGCACATGGCCTAAGGATCAGCGCGGCGACCTACAATCACGCCATAGACAACTCGCAGCGACTCGATCATTATCACGGCCAATAATCACTGGGACGTATTCCGTTAAGTGCTCCCCTCTGTTCCAAAGTATACAGTTTTTTTATTCTTTCACATCGGGCCCGCACCTCGCTCCTATTTCGTTTCTTCCTTTCCATTTGCTCGTCCCGATCTCTTTGCCTTGTCTCTCTGTTATTTCGCTGGGCGACCAACGATAATCAACATGTTCGGGCTCGCCGCTGGATGGACGGCATCGCTAATTCGGCCCAATTACGTCGGACGATTAAAAAGATTTAATTGTCCGACGCGATGATCCCCCCCAGGCGACTGGCCTAGACCCTTGTCTGCGAGGGAGGAACAACAATTGGAGGGCCAGTGACTCGGAGATTTGTGTAGAAAGGGGTGAGCTTAAAGTGCTTGAAGATGTTTCAAACACTACCTTCGTGTGTCGTATAAATAATATATAATACCATTGGGAAGTATTAAGTGTACATGGAAAACTAATTGGAGATAAAAATAGTATTTTAAGAACTTTGATCTTTCTACCACGAAATTCCTTCCGATCGTCAAGACTCTCAAGCAATTCCACCGTTTCTTCCTACGTAATTTCGTCCACAGAAAAGTCAAACTTCTCTCCTTGGAGCGACTCTACGGAGGACCGAAATTAGAGAAATTAGATTCGCCGCGGGGCTTCGTGTGGCTCGAATCCAGGAGCCGCCCTTGTTGGACACGGAATCAGATATCTCGCGGTCGAAGATTCACGCAGGGGGTCGTCTCCAGAATCTCCGCGTCTCACGGATCGTCCCGGGGAATCTCGTCCGACCGTCGCGGCCTCCGAAGACGATCTCTCGCGGCGGGGCACCGAGCAACCCACTCGTTTATAATCAGGATCAGTCGACGTGTCCTTTTCGCGTCCGAGGAACCTCCGCTTTCCGGACGTCCCGCTGCTCCCGTGAGCCGCGAGTGTCTCTCTCCGAATCAGGGACCCGGCAGTAACCTCTAATTAAAATTAACGATAATAAGGACGCAAGGTAGTCGACCCCCTCGAACGCAGCTACTGTCAATTAAGCCGTGGCCGTGCTACTTGGGTGTATTTCATTCTCTCCGCGCGAGATCACTTTAAAGGGAATCCTTGAAACTGTGCTGAGCGGTCGAGTGGCTCTGATCTGATAAAGTGAAGATAGAATCATTTTTTTTTTAAAGAGAAAAATTATGCCCAATTCTATTTGGTAACAGATTTTCTATTGAAGTAAATACAAGATTTATGTTCATATATTTTTTATTTTTTATTTTGTCATACATAATGAATCTTTTTTAAACTATTGATCGGTGGTACCACATAACGGCAGAGACTGGAAACTGGGTGCAACAGGTGTCTCATAAATGAAGATACGTACATGAAAATAAAAGAAATCTCTCATTGAGCAGAATTCTTTTCATTAATTATTATAAGGGATAACTAAACAAAAAAAATATTTCAAACTCGTTTCATATAACATATAAGCAATTGTGTAATATCGAATGTACTAAATATTTTAATTAAACATTTCTATATTAGTTTTTTCATATTACAACATTATCATGATACTATATTTTTACCAGTTACTGTCTTCAATTAATTATCAACGTGAATTATATCGGACGCGAGGAATAAACCCAATTATCGTATTAAACACAAAAACGTCTTTTAATCAACGAAATTGGTTTCCGAGTAGGGCGGCGAAAATTTGCCGACGTAAAAAACAGGAGAAAAAGGACAGCCGAGAGAAAAAAAGAGAGCGGGCATATATAGTGGGCATGACAGAGTCAAGTTTGCAACGTGAGATCGCAGAAAATTCACGGCGCTCGAGTACCCACCAGCAAAATGCGACGATGGGTAGACTGCTGATAGCCACACAATGTTTTAGCATAATTGCGGGATTTTTTTCCCCTCGGCAACTTGTGTGGCCGAGAGAGCCACACAATTAATTGATTCCTTCGTTGTGTCGTTTTATAGTTCGTCTCAGTAATTGAGCAGAGAACGACATTTTCTTATAAAATGTGAATTCTAAATAATTTCATATACTCTTTTTGAGGAGTTATAGAAGTCGTTGATTGGATCGATGAATAAATATCTGACCATATACTATTTTCATAATTAATGCTAATATATTTACATTATATCTTCCACATGAATATTGCAGAGAACCTTTTGATTTATGAAATAGCAGAATCAGTTTCATTTATTGATAACGCATAAGTATAACGTCAAGATAGATTGAACAGGAAATCCTTTAATTACAGTGTCGCATGATTTAATGAGCGTGGCTAAACTGGTGCAAGGTGTCACGGTAGAGGAAATTGAAATTGCAAATTCTTGCCTTAAAATAAACAGGGAAGATAATCTCTAATCATGGGTGGGGAATCTGTTTTCATGGGAGAGGGAGGGTTTCTCGGAGCGCCCTTCCGTTTGCGCGCAGTCACGAGCAGACCTCTTAAATTCAATTAAGCGACCCTCGAAACCGGCGGAACCCGATCCCGGATCACACCAGTCATCTCCCAGCTGTTTCGCATTTACATTCGCGACGCGATTATAAAGTGTGAATGAGGCGAGGATGCTAAATTCTCGGTGTGCGACCCGTTGCAAGTTCCTGAATTATTAATCGGGAATTAATACTAGGAATCGGTGAATCTATTGCACTTCGTATATTACGTGTAACAATTTAATTAAAAATCGTACGACATAATTCGTTCTAGTAATATTATTTTATCTAACATGTTTATTTATTAAAGTGTTAACAGACATATTGACACATAAAAGAATATGTAATACCAAATGAAGATATTTTTAATTTTTAATTATAGAAAATTTTATTCTCTTTTTTGTCATATATATATATACATTGATTATTTCACTGGCTTTAAGACAAGACCGGGAGAAATTCAATCTACATCTGAGTATGGCTACTATTATTGCGGGAACTCGATCACTCATAGAATCTAAACCAGAACAAAAGTACGAGTCCTTGCTGAAGGAACGCTAGGCACGCGAACGGAACCAATCGCCAATTCAAGTACGTACAATGTAAAGGTATCTGGTTTCCTAGTAGCCAGTTGACAGTACATAGTACGCGTGTACAATAGAAGCGTATAGATTAGGATATAAATGAGTGCGTATCATACATGGCAGTCGGTTACGATCGAGTAGCGTCATGAAATCGGTGGCAGGCGCGGGCGCGGTTCGGCAGCGACGGAGGCGGCCGTAGGCAAACGGGGGAATGCGGCAGGAATCTAAATAAGACACAATCGTAGCGAACAATCGCATACCGCTTGTGCATTGGGACTTTCTAATAACCAAGCGCTTCTCGGCGCCTTGCCGGCCTTGCTAAGACCGCTACTACTGGCTACAATGGCTGGACAGTCGAATTGAGCGTACGCTCGCGTTCAACAACCTGTTGCTCGTGAGCTACCTGTTTGTGTTTGCATAAACGCCGGGAGAAATCCGAGTATAATGAACTGCGATAAAGATCGATGAACTTATTATTTGATAAATTCCGGTGATAAGATTAATAACGTGATTTATTTCACAGGCTGTCAGTGCAGGTTAAAGTAAACTTCAACTGCAAGCATTTGCTTCTATTAATTTCTGAATTATATTAAATTATTATCCAACTATTGTAAATCATGCATTGTTCTTTCTAAATTATTGACTAATTATATCATCATTAAATATAAAATTGTTATCAATTTCATTGTATAGTAGAAGCTGCAGATTAACAATAAGAGGCGAGGACGTGCAGTAAAAGCCGACGCTAGAACTGGATTTCATTCAGAAGTCGTCATCCCCCGTTTCAGCAATCAAGAGGTCTGAAGCTTGAACTACCCACGAGATTCGCGCGAGGAGAAGTAGCCCGTTCCCGCGGGAGTTGGCTCCCAGCTCTCTGCAGCGGCCCTTTTTTCCCCCCCGGTTGCCTTATTATATCGGCGATGATGAAGTGCCGGCCGGGTTACCTAATGCTTAGCACAATGGCGACAACGGCGCGTTCCTCGCGCCGCGCATAAATCTCCGAACAACGGGCGCATACGTATGTGTGCCGCGCCGCGCCAGGCGTTATCTCGCGGTGTATCGCCGCGGCGAGCACTAAATATGTTATAAATCCTCGCGCGAAACATTAGGGAATGCTTTGAATGCGCCTAATGCCGGACGTTGACTTTTCAGTCCCTCTCCGGTCCTTAGACGAACGCCACTGTTTTCTTTTCCCTTGGAAATTCAAGCATGTATATGTGGAATCCGATCAATGAGACTCGTATTTCCGGTTGATCTACGGAAGAGTGAAGAACGGTGTGCGTGCTAGCGGAGAACCGGTGTTTTTAGAATATAGTGGACGTAGGAAGAAAACTCGGGAAACGAATTCCTGAATGTAATCTGATCAGTATTGTGAAGAACATTGATTGTATATTGAAACGTTCAATTTTATTTAATTTACATTTGATTCACTGAAGAATTCAAGTTGCATTTCATTCAGGGGAGGAAAGAGGAAAATAGTGTACCTTTTACATTTCACTTGATTGATGACATTATTTACTTTTCTTTAATTACTTAGAATTGATACATTTATTCTGTGTCCTATAATAAATTTTATCTACAAAATTAAATAAATGCTTATATTCATTAATATATTACTCATACATAAATATGTAATTTTCACTATTTGATGCCACCAGCAATGTTTCGACAGCTTAATCGAAATTAAAGTGAGGGTTAAGGAATCTATGAGACGTGCTTCCTCCCCCTTCGAATGCTGTCCGAGGGATAAATATAATGGGCTGTAAATAACTGTTTTCTCGTGTACGCCGCGAATATTGTTTGCGACGGTAATTGTAATGTTCCCGGATCTCATTTGCTGGCTTTCAACCACTAATATATGGCGGCTTCATAGCACCGGGCCACGGCCCGGCCATAATTCACTGAAACCCAACAACAAACAGTTCATCTAGACCGGTGGTCGCGTGGGTGCCGCGAACGATTCACTTTGCCCGATCTCCTCGCCTCTCCTCTAGTCATTCCTTCGCGTTTTCCTCCCTCGTACGGTACTCCGAGACCCACGAGATGTCTTAAGTCGGCTCCTATTACCATGGGGGTGGAAACGGTTTGCAGAGGCGGTGAAGATATGCGATTGCTTTATGGCGAAGTCGGAAATGAACTCGTCTCTGCATAGTTTAGTGTTTAAAATCTCATTTGATTGCAGTGTAGTTTCTATTGGCTGACACTTTGAAAATAGAATTTAAATAAGGAAACTTTTAATGAAACATTTAATATTAAATAAAGAATTGCTTCTCAAATCGTCAAATTAAAAAATCATTATTATAATAGTATTATTAAAAACACTGGGTAGATACTTAACAGTGTCTTCTGAAATTTATCACTGATTTTGTTGTCATTTTTGTTATCTTATTAAACCTCCAATAGGTATTTATGCAACTAACATAATTTACAATCCCCAATACGTTTTTCAGTCGGAGAATTGAACGAACCACCGTGTTACGTGTATTTGCCGTAGGGCCCGTGCCCACGTAAGTCCCTTGACATACCTACCTTAAAGGACCGCGCAAATATTCACGTCATTACCGGCATGAATATTCATCGAAGCTACGGCGAGAAAGGCCCCAGGAAAAATTACCAACGATGGGATCAACTTTAATATCCTTACACACATACATATAGTTAGCCACTTAAAATTAATTTCAGTTGTATAAATGTCTTCAATACAGACGCGATTTAAAATCTCATTTTGACAAAATGTTGCAATATTTCTGGAAGAACTTATTAAACCTAGCTTTAATTATCATTTCATATAATTGCCCACGTATTATAAATAACTAATTGTCAATAGTAATTTTTTAATATGAATTCATTGAAACAATATCTCGTTGAGAAAATATAACATTGTATTGAGTTCTCAATGTAATTGCAAGTAACGTTTATTAATACGTAGTTTCATCTGAGTAGTTGCTATGATGCACAAATCATTACATCGGAATCCAGGAAATCGATTCATTACAGGATATGTATATTAATGTTGACTTTCTTTCAAGTAGGATTCGCATCCCTAATTACACGGCACACTGACATGTCGATAACATCTGTAACTACGAATTGAACGGAATGTTAATTGAGGCAACAGCTTGTGATACGCGTGCAACGGTGCGTCAGGTATAATCGAACGATTTCGCGGTGCAGTTTATAATACATCTATCTACGTTCCTGTATACGTATGATTGTACATGCATATGCGCCTGGTATTTAGATCAGATACCTACCACCGCTTTTAGATTCAGCCGCTTTGGCGCAGCCGGGCAAATTTGCATCGGCAAATTGTTTTCGATTTTGTCTGTTAATCATCGTCGTCCGTTGATTGTCTTCGTTCACTTTTAACAGACTTAATTAAACAGAAACTAGAAGAAGTAAAACATTGTGCGATCTTTTGAAAAATGTTCATGCATTAATCTGAAAGATGGTAAACAGACAAATCTTCTGTCTGACGTATGAATTATGTATTTAAGATATATACATATGTATTGAGGAATAAAGAGGATATTTATATCTTACGATTTCTTATTTGACTTTTGATACACTCGAACATTAACCAGTAGAACAGTAAGAAGATTCTGAATTGCAATTACATTCCCAATTTACATTCTGAAGCGAACATCGATGGGGATCACTTTCGAACACTTTCGGATACCTCGGAAACCGCCCACGCGCAACGGTTGATAATAAACGCGCGGGGCAGCGAAAACGGCGGGGCCCAGCGCAGCGTATAAACAGATGTATCTGGCCGAAGCGTATCGGAGCGAGCGACAAGTGATTCGCGAACACTCATAAATATGCGGCCGGAGACGATAAACGTTCGGGCTGCTGCGCTGGCCTCGGCGCCGGCCGACGTTAATTACAATTAGACCGATAATCGTCGGTCGCTCGTTTTCCAGGGGTTACCGGCCGTAAATTACCGATCTCCTGACCACGCGACGTTTATAGACGATGGCCCTGGCCTGCCTGCGAAATATCCACCCGGTGTAAGAATAGAGTGGGCCATAGAAGGACGAAGCTCGATTAAAGCGCGTCTATCAACGACGCTTGATGATCGTGAATTATTATTTATAATGTGGCGAAATGTTTCTCAGACAATTGTTAAAATGAATCATAGACTGGAAATTATTTAATTATTTTCTTTCACTTGTAATTAATTGCAGAATTAAGCAAATTGGATGTGTAGAAAGCATAAAGAAGAAATATACATATCATGTGTAACATGATCAAAAAATAAAATGAACATTATCATTTGTAAAAGTAACTCTTAACTTTCGAGGTAACTAGCAAAACTGTTTTTCATCTCGCATAAAAATTCGTATTCCGGTAATAAAATTTCTATCACCATGTGTGTAATAAGCGTGGAAAACGCGTTAACGGGAAACGTCTAGTTATTTCTTCGTGTACGTTGATGTTTGGAAGATACTCACAAGTTAAGAATAGTTGGTTGTTTATGGCATAGTAAGAACTTCTTAGAAACAATCGTCGTACGTTTTTACGTAAACGTTCTATGAATCATATAAGGAAGACACACATACGTGCGAGGGCAGAAGTGCACACTTGCACATTCGGAATTTATTTAACGAATTGATTCATTGACGTA
>NW_017178238.1:0-709 GCF_001652005.2 Ceratina calcarata
CCACGTGGTCTATAACCTCACTTTCTCTTACCTCGATATCTGTAGGAGGGTTCAAATTAGAAGAAATATCCTCTTCTTTTGTTTTTTCACCCTTATCTTTGTTTAAATCCTTTGATTCTGTAAGTTTGGAACTTTGGTCTATGCTTCTTCTCGCTAATTCGATTACTTCACTTACTTGTTGCGTATTNATTGACTTTCTTACTCTGATCCGACGGACTGACGCTTTTCTCTTTCTTTCTCTTTCTGGAGAGATTAGCCGACTCTCCTGATCTTGTTGTACATTGGTTTGGTACCGCGCCATCTTTGTCGATCATCATTATCCTTTCAGTGTCCATGTCTTCGATTATATTCTTTCTCCCCCCTCCGAGGGGGGAGAGTTGAAGTGTTATGTAATTCTCTTTGTTCTCGAGATCGAGAAATTTCTACACCACGTAGTCTATAACCTCACTTTCTCTTATCTCTCTATCTTTGGTCTTTGCTTCTTCTCACTAAATCAGTAAATTCTTACTTGAATATCATTGAACTTTCCCGCGAATTTTAAAACACTGTCCAACTATTTCTACCGCGAAAGGGAGTATCAGATCGAATTAAAAACGAATATTTCTCTACAACAAGCAGTTTTATTCCACCCTCTTTCACGCCTCCCCACTCCTTCTTTTAGTCGGCTAAATCTCTGATACTATCGACTACATCGAACCAACTTCAGATG
>NW_017178239.1:0-708 GCF_001652005.2 Ceratina calcarata
CATCTAGAGTTGTCTCGTGCTTCCGCTGTTAGCTAACAGCGTGAACTGCTGACGTGATCAGTGAGGTTGCTCCGTGCAACCAAGAGACGAGTTCGATTTTACGACTGTACCTAATTCTCAACGAGTTTGTTTTGTTGTTGCTGTGTCCTCTGGAATCGGTTATGAGGAATCGGAATCTGAGGTTGAGGTCTTCTCCTGACCCGCCAACGGTTGGTGCAACATAATATGGTGACGTCTGTCACAATGTTTGCACAACAGCCGTGATTTGCAATAGCGTGATGAATGCCTTCCGCGACAATTATAACAGAGAGAGCCCTTTTCTCTATTATATTTCTGCGTTCCAATGCAGGCATGCTACGGAACTTTGCACATGTGACAATGAAGTGATTGCCTCCGCAACAATCACACTGATATCTTGAANAACGTGAGTCTAAGTGCTCAATCTGCTTGAGAGCTTGGACCTTGTTACGTAGAAACGTTTCGAGCTGTTGGTATTGTGGGTACTCCTTAGTGTCGCCCAGTGATAATTCCCAAACCTCCCGAGTTTGTTTCGGCAGCCTTTTCGTGGTGCTATGCACCAAGAAGCAGTCCCAGATGTTGGTGACTCCCATTGAGTTGAGTGTCTTCGTAACTTCCTGGAAAGGACCAAAAAATGTTTGAGATGTGCCGAGTTTGATTGCTGATTTCCGGATAGGATGTTGTGAGTTC
>NW_017178240.1:0-707 GCF_001652005.2 Ceratina calcarata
TGATCAATAGCCTTGAAAAATCTTATCAATTTCTCATAAGGTAACGAATCCAGAGAATGATCCTGTAAATCTAAACTACCAAAAATCTCATATCTCTTTCTAGCAAATTTATCACACTGGGACAATAAATGCTTCACAGAATGCAATTCACCCGTATCACAGGAACATAATCCGTTTTCCCGAACTCCCATCCTATATAAGTGATATCCCAGCGGAGCGTGCCCCGTTAAGACATACGTTAGAATCCTCACATCAGCTCTATTCAACTTCAAAATCATCTTTGCCTTACCCAAATTTATTTCACCAATCATCTCTCTTCCCTGCCTGCAATTCGTCGTCTCAGACCATCTGCTAATCAGCCGAGAGAGCGAAAATTTCTTCAGCTCCGATTTAAATCCCGCATACGATACCGGTAACCAAGGCTCCACCCCCGGTCTTCCTTCCTTCACAACAAGCTTCGCCAATCTGTCCGCTTCCTCATTACCAGAAACACCCCTGTGTCCCGGACACCAGCTTAGAACCACCTTTCTATTAACCGATGCTAACTCATTTAAAGTTTCACTGCACTCCAATGCTATTGCCGATCTAAAATTCGATCTCTCCATAGTTTTTACCGTCGATTCACTATCTGTAAAAATGATAATATTCTCACCTCTGATCCCATTTCTAATCAAACCTTCCGCACACCTCAGTACTGCCACAACTTC
>NW_017178241.1:0-707 GCF_001652005.2 Ceratina calcarata
GTTCTCGAGCACACGTGCTGGCATCGGTAATTGAAATTATTTCTAAACAATGAGCCACGCAATTAAAGCGCAGAACGTATAATTAAAGTTCAAGATCGAGGCCAGGATATTGATCGAAGCGTGCGAATACTTGGTACCTATAAATTTATTTCACAAAAGCCGCAAGGTGGAAAATAAATCGTCCTTTCTCCTATTGTACCCCGTTCGGTATCGCTCGTGAGATAAATTCTAATTTATATCTGCCGTTGATATTTAGACTTTTCATTAAAGTTTACAACATTTAATTAAACAAGTATAATCAATTGAAAACGAGACTCATAACAATTGCGAAATATTTTATTAAATATATTAATAAATCTTTTATCGAAAAATGAATTTGAGATCTATTGAATGTCGATACGTTTGCTGTACATTCTTCTACTTGTAACATCGTTATTTTCTGTTTGCAACTTCTACAATTCCTGTCGTTTTGAAAGAGGATATCACACGTCGCGGATGTATTTATATTCGAACCGAGGCGAAATCGAGCTGAGCCGGAGAGCTACTGGTAGCCTGCTTATGTATACGCGTACTGGCTGCGTGTTCTTTCCCTTGTCGTCGAAGACGGAAGGCGTTATAAAAGTCCGGATCTGGTAGACAGGGAGCCGCTTTACATTTCACGAGACTCGAGCTTTCAGTAGAGAATTTTAACATTTTTCGAGTGCAAC
>NW_017178242.1:0-708 GCF_001652005.2 Ceratina calcarata
AGTTTATGCGCGAGGCCAAGGCAATTATGGCCTCGGGTGGTTTCGATCTTCGCGGTTGGGAGAGCTCAGGTGACGGTGAAGGTAGCGATACGACTTTAGTATTAGGGATGTTATGGAATAAAAGAAATGATACGCTGTCTATTAACCCGGCTGTAATAAATGTGAGAAAACCGGAAAGAGTCACGNGGGAAATTCCGCGAAAATTGGAACAAGGTCAGATAACGTTACACATTTTCGGAGACGCGAGCAGTAGGGCTTATGCAGCAGTAGTTTCCGCGAGAATAGAGGGGGAAAGCTCTAATTTCGTTCATTTGTTAAGCGCCAAATCACGAGTAGCACCCCAAAAATGTACAATTCCGCGTCTTGAATTGATGGCGGCTACTATAGCTGTTAGACTCGCAACAAGTGTAAGACAGTCGCTCACGCACGAAATTGTACGAGTGTACTATTGGACCGATTCAACGACAGTTTTAGCGTGGATAAAGCGCGAATTAGATTTAGGGACGTTCGTTCGTAATCGGGTAAAAGAAATACGTTCGTACAGTAAGTCTGAGGATTGGAGATATGTCCCGGGAAATTTAAATCCTGCAGACCTCCCGTCTCGTGGGTGTTGCGCGACGCAACTTAAAGAATCAAAATGGTGGTTAGGACCGGAGTGGTTGTACAACGCGGAGTCTGAATGGCTAGAAAACGAAGTTGAAATTGATG
>NW_017178243.1:0-708 GCF_001652005.2 Ceratina calcarata
CAAGGAGACACGAACTCTTTCCTCCCGAATACCCCAGAACGGTATTCGGTTATAACCTGCTGAAGGGCTGGCTTCTTCGGTGCTCCATCGGCGCGTAGTAGGTTGAGCAGATCGAGGCACTTGGCGGCGAACGTGTTGAGCCTTCTCGGCGGTTTTTCCCTCCGGGCGTTGTCCGGCAGGGTAGTCCGAGGCGGTGTCCTCGTGGTGGATGACGGCATCGTCATCCGTAAGGATGGGTTTCAATAACCCGTGGAGATGTAGCATTTCTTCTCTCCTCTTCTCGTTCTCGGTCATCAGCACTCCGAAATTTTCGTTGAGCACTTGGATCGATTTGGCCAAGGCTTGAAGGGTTTCTTGCAGGGAGTTGGATGTATTGGCCATGGATACGGATTCTTCGTCGCTTGAAATGATAGGGAGAGGATTCCGGTACTCGGTGAAAGATAGTTTCTCTTACCCTGGGTTTCTCTGGTTGTCGTTTACCAGCTGAGACGGCCTTCTGGACTTATCCCTTGGTTTCCAGAGGAATCCGTAGATTCAATGGTTTTCCAAGTTTNAAAAACGAGTTTGTTCCTTGTTTTATTCGTTGCAAGAGAGTTCCGTAGAGACTCAGTCGGGATGATGGATAAACAAGTAGTCTTCGTAAAGGTTCTAAATGCTCTAATGTTTATTTGTTTCCAGGGTGCGGCTTTTATACAGTTTTTGGGTGCC
>NW_017178244.1:0-707 GCF_001652005.2 Ceratina calcarata
ATAAATTAACTTCTGTTTCTGTCTAATTTATAATGAAATCAGTGTCTAAATGAATAATTTAAAATACTCTTCACCGGCTCAGTCCGCATACTAATATTGAGAAATATTACTGCGATTAAAGAGAAAACTTATAGGTATTCGAAGTTCGTGAAGCGATTGTGAAACCATAATAATAATTACGTTCGTCAATGAGTCGAATATGTGGTGTTGTAAATATAAACTGATTGACTCCTGTTAAAAATTATGCAACGATGTGTGCTCCAAATACTTTCGACTTTCGCCCCCCATGTTCGGGATCATGTCAGTGTGTTCAGTGTTGGTCAAACCGGTATTACTATAAGCGTTTTTCGCACAGTGTGATAGGACTAATTGCTGTTCGAGACGAAAGTGTTCACTTCTGAAGAACATTATTTTAAAATTTTAATTATAATCATTTGCATCAACTAGTATCTTATTCGTTTTTATTTCCTCCTCGTTTTCGTTATATTTATATTCATATTCTATGGAGCCATCTTTTGTTCTCATTGTTATTAAATTTTTATGGTTGCAACTCCAAGAGTGACTGAAGAAGAGAGAGCAACCACATTGATTACGTATCCCCTGGAATAATCACTTAAATATTTAATTATTATCAATGCAACTATATTTATCTTGATTAGCAGAATTAAACAAAATATATAAAATGCAGTTTTATAACGATTGATAAA
>NW_017178245.1:0-706 GCF_001652005.2 Ceratina calcarata
ATGAATAGAAATTGGGACATTTACTTTTTTTAATATCACACGTGAACGAAATTTAAACAGTTTGATTAAAATGAAAAAATTCTGCAAAATTTCTGTGCTAATTATTCTTCGCCATGAGGAAAAATGATTTGGTACAGACATGACATCGGGGATCTTGAAATCGTTGATTAATTGATTGAAAGCAGTCTTATTTAGAGAACGACGATGCCCGCGAAAGGCAAACAACGTAGCATAATGAATCAAGCTAATTAATGCCGTCAGAAACAAAATGGGCGATTGTTTCTCGATAAGCCTTGATCGATTCGACAAACTATAGTCCACGTTTAACTATGAGCCCGATACGAAATAAATTTTCAATTCAAGAGAGATTATAAAATTTCTGATCTAAATTATACGCGAATAAAAGTGCATGAATCGATCGTTCATCCTCGTCTAAATTACATCTTGACGAACTTACGTAATCAAAAATGTCACCGGGATCAAAATAAACAGGCTCAATGGTAGAACGTGCAGCTTTCCGTAGGGCATCCTCAGTAATTTTTCGTATCGTACCACTGGAAATTAATATCTCTCTTATCGAAAGTTATTATCGCGTTCCGAGCGTCTCGATTTTCACACTGCATGCAGATAACAGTACGCCACGTTAAATTCCATTACGAATTATCTTCAAGAGAAAATGAATCAGGATTCTTTCAAACTCTTGAAT
>NW_017178246.1:0-706 GCF_001652005.2 Ceratina calcarata
CTCTTTTTCCGCTTCTTACGATCACTTTCAGTCTTCCTTGGCTCTTGATTCACTGTTTTGTATTGCACTTTTATTCTATTTAGATTTATCTGTGCTCTGCTTAGGTATTTCCAAGTCACGGGTCTCGATGGCGTAGCCGACGCCAACCCTAACCAACGACCGACGCTCCTCTCTTTAGAGGCCGATTTCCTCGATATTATGGCAATTAGGGAAGAACTAATTGTCACAATCGCACAGTGGACACTATTTGAATCAATTGGACGTGAATTTACTTTTTTATCACTCGCGATTCCACATATAATCACAGATTCCTTCCGGAGCTCCTTACGAGACGTTAGGTCAGGTGAGGTCAGGTGGGTCAGATGACAACGAACCACTAGGTCCAGTGGCCTCCACCGTCAGTCTGGTGTCGTCCCCAGATGCCGTCACGAAATCTTCATCCGAAACTTCTACAACGGCACTCTTCCTCACCGATTTCTCGTTCCTAACCGGTGATACCGTCAGGATATTGAATTTATGAACTCCTCCTTGATCCAACGACAAACGGTTTTTCTTCTTCCTTAGGATCCCCACGTCCAGTGTAATAATCGTGTCCACGCGCGAACTTTTCACGCACCACCCTCCAACGGGAGGTATCCATTTCACTATTATACTTCTGTATATTCTGTATTAAGCCGCGTATTCATCTGAGCACGAATGCGAACGA
>NW_017178247.1:0-706 GCF_001652005.2 Ceratina calcarata
ATATATTTATTTTAATCAAACTAATATTAGATACTTAATCTTATAATAATAATCGGAATAAATAAAGTATTGGTCACAAACGATGCAATGGCCACAGATGGTAAATCTACTCTATACCGTCACGTAATTACATAAATATTCCATACAATAAGGAAATAATTACTGAAATGGATAATCGGTTTTTGCTGTTAATCTCGTTTAATCCAAACGCGAGGCAACGGTTTCCCGGAGTAGAGCAAAAAGAGAGAAAGGTTTATCTACCCTCGGCTGTTGTTTTTTCTACCATCAGTCTACCACCATGGCAGAGAAGTGATATCGATAGATAGACCCGACAGTTTTTTCGACGTTTCCAACTGGGGAAAAATCGAGAGAGGGCTGCGCGCGTTGAAGCGGCTGATAAGGACGACTCATTGGTCTCGGGATAGACAGACCGCTGTCATTTGTCAGACCATCTTCTCGGCGAGTAGCGCCGCGCCGCGCGGCGTTAGACTTTACTTTACCTCCTCCAGTTACTGATTCGATTGAGCAGCTCGTATCAGCATTCTCGCAATTTATTTCCCTGCCTCGACTAATCTGCGCTGGAGGAACGATTCCCCACTCAGGTGCTGACTCTAGATAGCGACTGAACCTGTGTATCCATCAATTCTAAATACTTGATACTCTGCATTAGCATTCTTTGATATTAAATATAGAAAGTATTTCCTAC
>NW_017178248.1:0-706 GCF_001652005.2 Ceratina calcarata
TGGTGAAGTTCCATGAGAGTTTATACGGTAAGCCGACATCCAGTTCTCGGCGAGTTGCACCGAAAATATTGATAGGTGAGCCATTGACTGCATAAAGCTTCATTTTTGTTGGCTTGCGTTGGCAGCTTTTGGGTTTTGGAATTACTGAAATGTCTGCTCCTGTGTCTACTAGAAACGTTTCATTAGAGAGTTTGTCTTTTACGTGGAGACGTTTGATGGTGATAAGCCGGCTGTCAGTCTCCATGACAGCAGGACATCTTAGTTTTCCTCTTGTGGCTCCGAGTTTTTAATTTGGTAATCTTGGCCTGGTCCGCGTACCCAGTCACATGGAAGTTGACAATTGCGTGCTTCCTTTCCGAATTTTTGATGAAACCAACAACGATTTTTCTGGTTGTCTTGCTTCGTTGTTGTTGACGATCGAGCAGGTGTTGCATCGCGTCTGGATCGTCTAATTTGAGAATTGGCCCTTGATCTGTATTGAGAGTTCTTAAATCTTGATTGTCTGCGCGGTGGTGAATTGTTGATGTAAGGTCTTTGAACTGCTGCGAGAATTTTGTGGAGGATCTCGTCAGTGGAAGTGGAGGGTTGATTCTCAGTTCTCAAGACGTTAATGTGGTTGGGTTGGTTTAATAATTCGTAGGCAAGGTCAGCGGTTTTAATTAATTCCTCTTCTTGCTTATAGTTCCAAATCATGGTTTGGATTTGG
>NW_017178249.1:0-706 GCF_001652005.2 Ceratina calcarata
TACAGTAGTAACGTAACTACACCGAAGTCAGACGAATATACCGTAATTCTCAAGTTTTAATTCATCAATTAATCGTACAATAAGTATTAGTGTTTCATAAATTAATTCACGCTAGTTATTTTGATTTAATCTTCAGGGCGGTGATCGATTTCATTGGACCGAGTACCAGCAAGGCTTGGCTTTAGGAGCTTTCTACTGGTTTCACTGGCTGACGCAGCTTCCTGGAGGAATCTTAGCAAGACGCTATGGGACCAAACTTGTCTACGGCTTAGGGAACTTAATAACAGCGCTAATCGGCTTCCTCATCCCGTGGCTGACGTGGTATCATTTCAACGCTCTCGTTGTCCTACGAGTTCTTCAAGGTTTGATAGCTGTACGTCATCGAGAAATTAAAATTTAGTACAACACATAAAAAATTCCGAAAACTAGTAATCATCGTTTCATCGAGTTATAGCATTTTCATTAATTTTATACATGAGAACTTCAAATCTGTTAAGAAAATAAGGGAATAAAAACAAGTCGTTGAAACTATTATAGGGTGTTGTATGGCCCTCGATGCATGATATGACAGCCAAATGGATCCCTCCGAACGAGCGAAGCAGATTTGTCAGTGCATATTTAGGTAAAAATCTTTGTTTCAGAATTTGATAATAAAAAGAATATAGTGTATAATAATTGATGAATGTAGATGTCAAATAATAGTTGA
>NW_017178250.1:0-707 GCF_001652005.2 Ceratina calcarata
CGATGATGACAAGTATGACAGCGTACGATGTATTATAACGAAATGCAGAATCTAATGATCCAGATCATTGGCAATTCGAACCTGACATAACGCCTGGGAATTACATATTCTCTAACGAACGTGAGAATTTATCAATGATGAATATCGCCAAAAAGTTCCTGCATCTCCGTAACCAAAAAGAGGACTTCAACAGTTCTACTCGTCTGCATCAATCCACATCTTTNGAAAGAAGGACTTCAATAATTGCACTTGTCTGCAGACTGGAAACAAGGCGAGTGCTTCCACGTACGTATAAAGGGTCGATCTTCGACGATCTATATTGAAGTGACATCTTCACCAAGAATATGGATCGAGGCAGCAAGATTCAGCAATGACATGGGACAATTTATAATTGCCAGTGGAACCGTCCCATAGTTGACTGAAGCCAGGACGCTTATCTCGGAAGCCTCTATGCCAAGCGAATTACTGTCAAAGACCTGCAAGAGAAAATGTCATTAATGGTAGTAAAACCTTCCGCTCAATCAATACTGGGCATCTACCGAAGGATACAGTAGACCATTGTGACGACCCGAGCAATTGGGATGAGAACAGCAAGGACTTACAATCGGACGACCATAAAAAAATCGTAACGGGCTGCTGACGCCTCGTTACACCCGACTGGAACCCATGACTCCGGAAATAGCAAAGAATCGCTTTTACCATCCCGG
>NW_017178251.1:0-706 GCF_001652005.2 Ceratina calcarata
GTTCAAGTTTTCATCTTGGCAAGTGACTTAAGCTCGTCAAATATGGCTTTTCGCCACTCTGGATCCTTCAGGGCTTCAGTGATAGACACGTCCTCGATTGCGCCAATTATAGCTACATCTGCTCTTCTCTTGGTGTTCGTCTTATCTATCAAAGCGCCGAACCTATCGGGCTTTTTCAAAAAACGTCGTTCACGAAGATTTTTCGCAACAGGCTGATGGTCTTCAACATATTCGGATTCGTCGGAGTTTCGTACAGGTTCACTATGTTCACGTTCTTCTAAGGTTGTATCATCGTCCGATGTTTCCGAGTTTGCACTTACATAGATAGAGTCATCTTTCTCTTTCTCAATTTCTTCCTCGTTGTTTTGTGAGAGTGTAACTTCATAGTCAGTAGAGTCCTTCAAGTTCAGTTTCTCATCGAACACTACATCGCCTGAGCTTCTGACCTTTCGCTCTTCGGGAAAATATACTCTATAGCTTGGCGAGTCAAGATCGTAGCCTACAAAAATTCCTTTCTTGGCCTTCTTTTTTGTCTTGGCACGTTCATAATCTTGAATTAGAACATAGCAGTCACATCCGAAACTTTTCAGTTTACTTACATCCAACTTGCTACCGAACCATAGATCAGCTGAACATTTATCAGGTACTGTTCTGGTTCCGGTTTGATTTAACGTAAATACAGCATAATTTATTGCCTCAGCCCACA
>NW_017178252.1:0-706 GCF_001652005.2 Ceratina calcarata
CGGTAATCTTATATAATCAGAAATATCAGAAATCATGTACGTTTCAGTTATAAAATATTTTCTCCCTCGGGAAAGAGGCCAGAAAACAAATCGTGTATGGAGAGCATGTTTCGTTACAACACGGTCACAGTTGCATTGTAACAAGTCATAAATAAAGCGAAGAACAAGTTTCTTTTCGCACCCCCTAATCGGTATTCGCGTCGTTCTATTGGTTTTCGCATCACGACTGGGAAGTTCACGAGCGGCGTGCCGTTTATAAATAAGAATCCAGTGAACCGTCTTTCGCGAATTACACGTGGCTCTCGTGGCCCCCTCGGCCTCTCTCTTACTCGTCGAACAACCGGCTCGTTGAACTCCTGAGAGGGCGGCACTCGAACCTCCGAGAGGTCGATCACCGTCGATTATCGTGCCATGAATCTGGCTACGCGCGAAATCCACTTGGTGTCTTGGGAGTACGTATGTAGGTCTATCGTCAGCCTATCTATTTCCGGCCTCCTGATTCGAGGGCCGGTAGACAATAGAGATTCCTTGAATCTTCGGCATCGATTCTACTATTGGAGAATGCTATCGGTTTGCAGCAAACGAGACGAAAGACAAAGCCTTGTTTCTGAATGTAAAAAAAGCATTTTGTATCTAATTAAATTGAGGGACAGCTGTACACTTTTAACTTAGATAAAAAGATGTGGTCTTAAACTTAATAAACACA
>NW_017178253.1:0-706 GCF_001652005.2 Ceratina calcarata
TTACTGCTTTGGCCAATATAGGTATATACTAAGTTTCAGTCTTTCTAGTGTTAAAGAAAGTGCATATTTTCATTCACTCGTCAATTTGACGGGTGCCGTAGAGATAGGTATATAAAAAACGTCCGTAAACCTAGTGTTAAAAGGTTGATGCAACTTAAAAAATAAATGAAAAAGAAAAACTTTATACGCGTTCACTGTCGAATGGATTGAATGCATTTTTACATTTTGTCAAATCTAAATTCATTTTCCATAGCCGTGTAGTAAAACTGATACAATTTCTCTTCACTATCTATTCATCCCTTAGACGATTTTACTTTTATTTTATTCTGGCCCTGTCGATTTTTCCTACGGTGGGCTCGGAACGGGTGGCGCGAGTCGCGAATAAATTAGCCGACGGTTTTAAAGCGATTACGAAGGTCAGAGTTCTAATCCGGCCAGATGCGTCTCTCAACCCCTTTTCCAGCCAGTCTGGTTAGGTTATTGTTACCCTGTTAGAGGCCTGGCCCAGGGAAGAGGAGTCTAACGAGGTTACCTGAGCGTGGTTTTCGTTGCTATTGGCTCGAACCAGTCAGCCGCATAAAAGTGGATCCGGTGAATACGGTAGCCTTGGGAAATTCCTATTCCTACGATCAATCGAGCTATTTATACGACATTATTAACACTAGAAAGACTGACTGCTTTTGGGCAATATAAGTATAACACATAT
>NW_017178254.1:0-706 GCF_001652005.2 Ceratina calcarata
TGTTGCAAGTCAGATGGCGTGAATGTACAGTGAGTTAATATTTGACTTTCTCAACATCGAAATGAACCTGAAACAAATTGCTGTAATTTTGATAATTCTTCCCAATATCGATGAATCAAGTCCCAGTGGTAGTCCTTCGGTTGGGCAATAAGAATATGCGCGATACCAGGACAAGCATCTGGAGCACATGTGTCATATCTGAGAGTTGGTTGTGCCGGCCATGAGTCACTGGGATATTGCAACCAAGGTGGTCCCGTCCACCACAGGTTATGATGTTCAAGCTGTCCAGTTATTAAGCCTCGTAATGCACAATCAGCTGGATTTGAAGTTCCAGGCACATATCGCCAATGTGCCCCGGCTGAGAGCTCCTGAATTTTTGAGACCCGGTTCCGTACGAAGTCTTTCCAGCGCGCTGGGTGCTATTTGACCCACGTGAGAGTGACCTGAGAATCCGTCCACAAGTGAATTGCCCTTATGTTGAGATTGAGTCTAGTTTGAACATAATATGTGATCTTCGCCAGGATCTGGGCTGGCAAGCTCCATCCTCGGGATTGTGAGCCTTTTGATTACGACTTTCGTTGTAGAGCACACCAGTGACGTCACTTTGAGATTTGTGGACAGTGTTAAGACAATAATGTAGATTACTGCTGTCACGACAAGTTTTGAGGCATCAGAGAAGCCGTGAAGTTCCACTGTTGAATTGCGC
>NW_017178255.1:0-706 GCF_001652005.2 Ceratina calcarata
GCATAGTTTAAGTATAATATATAATAAATAGCCTATATAATAAATAATAAATAGTCTATACATGCTTAAGAAAAAAGCGCAAGAATGAACTTGTTATTCGAACGAGGTAGAAAGCAGAATCGTGGTCGTACACTCGACACGATCGATCAATCGGTAAAGGGGTACAAGTATATAAAATGAGTCCGTCAAATGGAAATATCAACAGATTAAAAGCATCCCCCCTCTCGAGTGTCTTTCTATTTCGAGTCGCCGCCGTCTGGTCAGGAATCCTCTTCAGATAAGACGTGAAATACGCGTGCCAACGAAATTCGTCGTCAGACGAGGAAAAAGAGAGATATAAAACACGAAGAAGTGTGAGAAGGATGAGGAGAACGTGATAAAAATTTGTTGCGATTGCTCCCAATTGCAAGCTCGCGGTGTTCGCTGCTGTTAGCGATTAAAATTTTTTAGAACTCTCGCCTGTTTAAAAATGCGGAACGTTTCGACGTTTAAAAGTCTCGCGAGGATGTTCCTGTTCAAGGCTAGGAGCGTTGGAACAGCCTAGATAAAGAAAGGTGGTCGTCGCGAGAGAAAAGGGAATCCCAGATAAGATGATACCAGCAAACCGAGCTGGTTTCACAGCTGTTAAGTAGTTAGAATAAATTATGATAGAAATACAATATATGCAAATTATTGCATCTTCGTGTTTAATTTTAATTTCAAGAAT
>NW_017178256.1:0-706 GCF_001652005.2 Ceratina calcarata
AAAAAAAAAAATCTCTCAAATTAATTAAAACCGTCACACAAAGACAAACGAATATAGCCCAAACTATTCATCCTTACTGAAATCAAACACAAACCAAACACAAAACTATAAACCATAAAATAAGGAATTGTAGAAAACAAAAACCGCTTGAGCCTCAAATCACGCACAACCCTTTCAAAAGAAAGAGAATTTCAAATACTATTAAGGACAAACGTAACAAAACAAACAAATATAGTCCAAACCATCCATCCTTACTGTAAATCAACCATAAACCAGACACAGAACTATANAAGAAAGAGAATCTCAAAACGCACAAATAGGAAATATACCAGAAACACTCGTCAAAAACCAGAAAACAAAAATAAACAGAAACCATAGCACCGTAACCCGACATTTGCACCAAAAACGGTGGAATCAAACAATGCGAGGTGAGTCACACCAGAAAAAGCCACGCGAATCCATCACAAAATCTGCCACAAATGAAGGGCAATAATAGAACCAACAACGACACTGATCGTCCTTGTAAACACCCACGTATCCATCTGAAACACAGCAAAAACAAATCGGGAATCAATAAAAATTAAATGGAATAAATAAATATATATATATCAAACTACTTACAAAACCAACAAATCCGTCGCATCCTAAACTACGAGTCCAGCTGATCATGTTTACAGGACAAAACAAAATTCTCAAATCGAAGCAA
>NW_017178257.1:0-1649 GCF_001652005.2 Ceratina calcarata
AAATAAATAATATATCAATAAATAACGTGTAAGATAAATAGATAGTATATAGACATGTCAATAAATAATATATAAAGTATGTGAATAAACAACATTGAAACATATCGTATAAATATAACGTATAAATAAATAACATATAAGCATGGACAGTTAGGCATATGAATAAATAACATTGGAACATATCGTATAAAGAAAACGTATAAATAAATAACATATAAATATAGACATATAGACATATGAATAAATAACATTGAAACATATCGTATAAATAAAACGTATAAATAACTAACATAAACATAGACATATAGACATACGAATAAATAGTATTGAAATATATCGTAGATAGGGGGGAATGGTTAGCATTTCTATGAATTCCGCAAGTGTTCTCTCGCTCTCTCAGCGATCTCTTTGTTCCGAAGCACATAGCGGATAAATTTATCGGCCGCGTCCCAGTTATCTGGGGATTCTAGGATGAATAGTAAAAGCGCTGATAGGGAGTATATGCTGGAAGAGGTACCGAAGCATTCGTGTCTACGTGGAAGCCACGCTGGACAGAGGAAAAGCGTATGGAGGTTGTCGTCGAGCGGAGCATCGCAATGGTGGCATGCTGGTGTAGGCTCTTTTTTAATTCGGAAAAGAAATTTGCCGAAGCACCCATGGCCAGTTAATGCTTGAGAGAGGTGAAAGTTAATTTTGCCATGGGAACGGGAGAATATAAAATGATGGAGTTAAAGATGTGTGCGTATAGATGACATGTGTGTTCGGAAGGACCATTAAGGTTAGGAAGTATTTTGGTTATGCTATTAACAAAGCCTAAAGCTTTCGATGTGGTGCGTTCGATATGCGTACAGAATGATAATCGTTCGTCAAGATATACGCCAAGGTACTTGAAGGAGTTAATAAAGAACATCTTGGAGTTGTCGATTATTATAAAGTCATTTGCGCCACTACTTTTAGATCGCATAGGAGAGCAGCACATGACAGATGTTTTGTATGCGGCTACTGAGAGACCTAAGGATCTAATTCGGTTGATAATGAATTGAGAGGCTATGGATGCCTTGTGTCGACGTATCTTTCGGTCGGAGTGAGCGGTTAAAATCAAGGTATCGTCAGCGTATCCAGTGAGGACGGTTCCAAGGGGAAGAGTCAAGTTAAGGATGGGATCGAAGCCGATGTTCCAGAGTGTAGCTGCAAGAACGGAGCCTTGGGGAACTCCTGCAAGTACTTTTTTAACGACTTTGTGTCCGTCTCTATTTATGGTGAAAATTTCACGTTCTTTCAGGTAGTCGTATATTATTTTGACGAGGTAAGTTGGGACTCGTTTCGTAATCAGGCCTTTGACGATGATGGACCAGGGAATAGAATTGAAACCATTACTAATGTCTATGCTAACAGCGATTGTTGTTCTTTGGTAGTGGAGGTTTTCGTTGATCATATCGCAGACTCGGGATAAGGCATGTATTGTGCTTCTTCCTTTTCTGAAGCCAAATTGTAGATCGGAGAGACTGTGTCCGGATTCGTCAGGTGTATCTCTAGGCGTTTGGTTATAATCCTTTCGAACAGTTTACTGATGTCGTCAATTAGACAAAGAGGTCTGTATGAGGCAGGGTCATTGAGTGGTTTTCCAGGCTTGCTTAGTAGGACTAGCT
>NW_017178257.1:3526-3780 GCF_001652005.2 Ceratina calcarata
TCTCACATCGACACCCCGGCGAACTCGGGCGAGCGTATCGTTCAGGTGCCCAACCCAAGCCCGCATTTGTCTCGGCGAAGTGTTCCTAGAACCGCGAGCAGGGATCGAGTCCGAGTGACCGGCCTCTTCTCAAACGAGAATCGTTCGAAGGCCGGCTGTGTTTGATCCGCGGAAGGGCCTCGGCCCTCCTACTTGGCTTGGCGTTGCAAGCTTTCCCCTTTTGTTTTTTTTTTTTTTTTTTTTTTTTTACGGGG
>NW_017178257.1:5415-7905 GCF_001652005.2 Ceratina calcarata
GAGATAGATATATCGGTGATCTGACAGCGTTTCCCTATCGAGCACCTTCCAGTTTTCAGTACGACCAGTGGCTGTTTGCCATCGTGATATCCACGATTGACGAGCAATGCGATTTCACATATGTCGGTTCGCTGCCCGAATTTAATATTGTTAGGTTATTAGATCGGGCCCATTTGGCGAGTGTAATTCCGCGTAAATTGTTTTTCAGACTGCCCCATAGGATGTTATGGGCATTGAAGTCGCCGCCAATTAGAATCGGGTGATCGTAGTATTTGGAAATATATCCGCTGATATCTCTCAGTCGATTCTCAAAAACGACACGGACCTCTCTCGGCGGGAAGTATACTGAAATTAGAATAAGGATGTTTACCTGAATTATTACTACGTTATTGGCATTAGCAATAACTTTAGGGTTTGATTTGAGGGAGCAGTTTATTACGATGGCTGCTCTGTTGTCAGTACCACCACCAATCCATCTAGCTTTGATAGGGTTATATGGTTCAGATACTAAGGCGAAGTGTATGCCGTGTTCTATCATGTACGCTTCAAGAAGCGATTGAGCTGCAGATGAATGGTTTAGATTGGTTTGTATTATATCTATAGGTATGTGCGAGGATAAGGTATGTTTTGGAGCCATTAGGTTAATTGTTCAGTCATAGGCTCCTCCAACCCAGTCGTGGAAGCGGTTATAGAACGGTTATTCGACTTTTTTGCCTGGACGGGATGTTGCGAGTTGTTCTTCTTATAGTTTAAAAGAGATTGACAATTCGCCGAGCCCATCTTGTGATTGTGGCTGAGATTGTTTGTCGTGCAGAGTCTGCATGTCAGATTGTCGGATGGACATGGATTTGGGGTGGCTTTTATTGCCACATTTGTAACACCATTCCGACATGTCGTTATTAGAGGTACAGTTACCTCTTACATGGCCATAATTCCAGCATTTATAACACTGAGCTGGCCTATTCTCTAAGGGTGAAATACGAGCAGTAGACCAGCCAATAGTTAACGTTTGTTTTTTAAGAAGCTTGAAGGCTGCATTCTCATCACACTTGCACCAAACGGTGACAGTGCCTCTAGTGTTAGGTCGTACAGGGCCAAGGATGAAATTCTCATGGGGACCACATGTGGCCTGGAGAGCGTTGAGAATTTCTGTTTGTGTAGCAGAAACATCAACACTTGTCAGGAGAAGCTCTCTGTATTTAATAGGGCAGGTGATATGGACCTCATCTGGTGGAAATAGGTCTTTAATTCTTTCCATTAAAGTAGGGGCAACGGATTTGCCATTTTTCTTTGGGATTTCCAAAATTAATCCACCATTTGCTGAGTTTTGTTTTATCATTTCAACGACTATTTTCTGAAGATTAATGTTTTCCTTCGCCACCCTAATAATTTGTGGAAGTTTCATAGAACTTTTGGCAGTTTAGGTGATATATATAACCTCTGTATTTTTAGGTTTTTTCTGTCCTCGGTTAGGGCCACTGTTAGAGGTGGATGTTTGGTGGGTAACCGAAGAGGGTTCAGAGCGGGTTCAATGAAGATTACTGAGAACCCGGGGCGATGCCTACGCGTGGCTTTCCCTGTGCGCGTACTGGCAACAGTACGCGGCTGAATCGCCTCCCGAAAGGGTCCCTGTTCCTAATTTTTCCAAGTCCGGGGCAGCTCCCGAGGCAGAGGAGCTAGAAAGTAGGCTCGGGATTTCTCGTTAATATGCAAGGAAGAGGGAGTTTGTTTTATTGTAAGCCTACTCAACGAATCTCTGATTCTAAACAGCAATCTGTCAGGACAGGTCTCCGCCCTCCAATCAGCAGCAGCAGCCCCACGAAATACCCTTTCTGGCGCCATCAATGACCGGGTGAGTCCGTCCTCGCTTAAGAGTAATAGTACATACGCAGAAAGAGTCGGCGTAAAGTCGAGAACGGCAACGCTCTTTAACCTCAAACAGGACCCTCCGAATGTGGTCACTATTGTACCCAAAGATGACAGTGCTTTCGTTGACAGCGACAAAACGAAACAGGCGCTCCAGAAACTCGTCTCGCCTAAAGACGAGAAGATGCAACTTAAAAATATCCGGAAAATTCAGGGCAACGGCATTCTAATCGAGACCGTCAATAAGAGAGACGTTACGTCTCTACTAAACAATGAGGAATTAAGATCCGCAGGTCTCGTCGTCGGCGCTCCGGTCAAGAAGAACCCCAGAGTTATTGTATATGACATTCCGACCACAATGAGCGACGAATCTGTCACAGAGGCAGTCGTGGAGCAGAATCTGGACGGGCCCGACAAAGCGAAACTCAGACAGCAACTCAAGATAGCGTTCAAGACAGGGAACAGAAACAAGGATAGATGCCATTACGTATTCGAAGTTTCCAAACACGCGAGGGATGTACTGACCAAAAAAGAAAGACTGTACATAGGGTGGAACAGCTGCCGCGTGCAGGATCACGTTGAAGCCACGCGCTGCTTCAAATGCCAGAACTACGGGCACACCTC
>NW_017178257.1:9389-10804 GCF_001652005.2 Ceratina calcarata
ACCTTGGTGATGACTGAGTCGATATGTTTCGAGAAAGTCAGTCTCTTGTCAATGGTGATTCCTAGATATTTAAAGGCATCGGAGAAAGAGATTCTAACGTTGTCTACATAGATAAAATTGTAGAGGTTGTTAGGAATGCTTTTGCTGTTGGCGTAGCAGACAATTGCAGTTTTATGGGGAGCAATACATAGCCCCAATTTTTTAATATTTTTAACAGTGATTTGAGAGGCAATAGCCGCTTTAGTTCTGCACTGGAAAAAGCTGTTAGCTGAGACCAGTATTAGCGTATCATCCCCATATCCGGTGATTTCAACCCCTATCGGCAGATTGGACCTAAAAATAGAGTCAAATCCTATATTCTACAAGGTGGCTGCAAGGACAGAACCTTGAGGTACACCGGCACTAACTTTTTTAGTAATAGTTTCGCCAGATTGTGATAATCTCTCGATTTCTGAGATAGTCGTAGATAATTTTAACTAGGTAATTAGGAAATTTTTTATCAACTAGCCCTTTAATGATCGTAGACCATGGCAGGGTATTAAAAGCCTTTGAGATGTCTAAGCTAATCGAGATGGATACTTTGCCTTTACTAATGTTAGAGCGTATCCGACTGATTACTCTATCAATTGCTTGGATAGTGCTACATCCTTTTCTGAATCCAAACTGCCATTCGGAAAGATTATTATTTGTGTTTCTCATGTGGTTTTCTAGACGCGCCACGATTATTCTTTCAAAGATCATGCCAAGATCATCTAATAGGCAGAGGGTCCTATAGGCGGATGGGTCCGTAGGTAGTTTATTAGGTTTGCTTAGGAGAACCAGCTTTGCTTTCTTCCAACTGGGAGGAAAAATGGATTTTCTTAATCATTCCGTAAAAAGATCAGAGAAAAATTGTAAGTTAGTGGAGATTAAACGTCCCACGATAAAATATGGTACACCTGATGGGCCAGGGGCAGTATTTTTCTTCATCATTTTTTTAACTGCAATGAGGATCTCGTCAGAAGTAACATTGAGCTCTGTCTGCCAAGCAAAGTTACTGATTTTAAGTTTAGGATTGACAGCATTAGGAAAGAGAGATGAGAGAACAATGTCTAAAGTAGCGAGTTCAATTGACTCTGTTAGTGGAATAGTTGACGTGGTTAACTTTTTTGTAGCCCATTTATATAGAAGACCCCATATATCGTTGCCTACATTGTTTAGGAGTTTCTTCCAGTTATCATTTTTTGCTTTTTCGATTGCAAACTTAAACTTCTTTTTGTACGAGCGATATAGCTTTTCTTTAGCTAGAGTTACTAAAGAGAAAGGTTTTATCAAGCATGTTTTCTTAGAGCGTTGCCAGCTCCTACGAGCTGTTTGGCAGCGTCGTCTCAATTGATTAAGTTCGGGAGACCACCATGCTTGAGGCGGTAGCTTAA
>NW_017178257.1:11828-13352 GCF_001652005.2 Ceratina calcarata
GCTGTTTGCCATCGTGATATCCACGATTGACGAGCAATGCGATTTCACATATGTCGGTTCGCTGCCCGAATTTAATATTGTTAGGTTATTAGATCGGGCCCATTTGGCGAGTGTAATTCCGCGTAAATTGTTTTTCAGACTGCCCCATAGGATGTTATGGGCATTGAAGTCGCCGCCAATTACAATCGGGTGATCGTAGTATTTGGAAATATATCCGCTGATATCTCTGAGTCGATTCTCAAAAACGACACGGACCTCTCTCGGCGGGAAGTATACTGAAATTAGAATAAGGGTGTTTACCTGAATTATTACTACGTTATTGGCATTAGCAATAACTTTAGGGTTTGATTTGAGGGAGCAGTTTATTACGATGGCTGCTCTGTTGTCAGTACCACCACCAATCCATCTAGCTTTGATAGGGTTATATGGTTCAGATACTAAGGCGAAGTGTATGCCGTGTTCTATCATGTACGCATCAAGAAGCGATTGAGCTGCAGATGAATGGTTTAGATAGGTTTGTATTATATCTATAGGTATGTGCGAGGATAAGGTATGTTTTGGAGCCATTAGGTTAATTGTTCAGTCATAGGCTCCTCCAACCCAGTCATGGAAGCGATTACAGAACGGTTATTCGACTTTTTTGCCTGGACGGGATGTTGCGAGTTGTTCTTCTTATAGTTTAAAAGAGATTGACAATTCGCCCATCTTGTGATTGTGGCTGAGATTGTTTGTCGTGCAGAGTCTGCATGTCAGATTGTCGGATGGACATGGATTTGGGGTGGCTTTTATTGCCACATTTGTAACACCATTCCGACATGTCGTTATTAGAGGTACAGTTACCTCTTACATGGCCATAATTCCAGCATTTATAACACTGAGCTGGCCTATTCTCTAAGGGTGAAATACGAGCAGTAGACCAGCCAATAGTTAACGTTTGTTTTTTAAGAAGCTTGAAGGCTGCATTCTCATCACACTTGCACCAAACGGTGACAGTGCCTCTAGTGTTAGGTCGTACAGGGCCAAGGATGAAATTCTCATGGGGACCACATGTGGCCTGGAGAGCGTTGAGAATTTCTGTTTGTGTAGCAGAAACATCAACACTTGTCAGGAGAAGCTCTCTGTATTTAATAGGGCAGGTGATATGGACCTCATCTGGTGGAAATAGGTCTTTAATTCTTTCCATTAAAGTAGGGGCAATGGATTTGCCATTTTTCTTTGGGATTTCCAAAATTAATCCACCATTTGCTGAGTTTTGTTTTATCATTTCAACGACTATTTTCTGAAGATTAATGTTTTCCTTCGCCACCCTAATAATTTGTGGAAGTTTCATAGAACTTTTGGCAGTTTAGGTGATATATATAACCTCTGTATTTTTAGGTTTTTTCTGTCCTCGGTTAGGGCCACTGTTAGAGGTGGATGTTTGGTGGGTAACCGAAGAGGGTTCAGAGCGGGTTCAATGAAGATTACTGAGAACCCGGGGCGATGCCTACGCGTGGCTTTCCCTGTGCGCGTACTGGCAACAGT
>NW_017178257.1:14618-17637 GCF_001652005.2 Ceratina calcarata
AGGAAAAATGGATTTTCTTAATCATTCCGTAAAAAGATCAGAGAAAAATTGTAAGTTAGTGGAGATTAAACGTCCCACGATAAAATATGGTACACCTGATGGGCCAGGGGCAGTATTTTTCTTCATCATTTTTTTAACTGCAATGAGGATCTCGTCAGAAGTAACATTGAGCTCTGTCTGCCAAGCAAAGTTGCTGATTTTAAGTTTAGGATTGACAGCATTAGGAAAGAGAGATGAGAGAACAATGTCTAAAGTAGCGAGTTCAATTGACTCTGTTAGTGGAATAGTTGACGTGGTTAACTTTTTTGTAGCCCATTTATATAGAAGACCCCATATATCGTTGCCTACATTGTTTAGGAGTTTCTTCCAGTTATCATTTTTTGCTTTTTCGATTGCAAACTTAAACTTCTTTTTGTACGAGCGATATAGCTTTTCTTTAGCTAGAGTTACTAAAGAGAAAGGTTTTATCAAGCATGTTTTCTTAGAGCGTTGCCAGCTCCTACGAGCTGTTTGGCAGCGTCGTCTCAATTGATTAAGTTCGGGAGACCACCATGCTTGAGGCGGTAGCTTAATAAACGGTGAATGTTTGGACACAGAAGAGTTGCAAAGAATATGCAACTGTTTGTCAGTGTAGTCAATTTTCTTAAAAAATGCAGAGTGACGTGTCAACTCGTTGTTCCAAGAGATAACGTCCGTTAGGGTGTCACAGGTGTTGGAGTTAAAAGATTTTATATTCCACCTAGGAAAAAGAGGAGGTTTGGAGTTGTTTGTTTTGGAAGGAACATACCTGAGATAGATATATCGGTGATCTGACAGCGTTTCCCTATCGAGCACCTTCCAGTTTTCAGTACGACCAGTGGCTGTTTGCCATCGTGATATCCACGATTGACGAGCAATGCGATTTCACATATGTCGGTTCGCTGCCCGAATTTAATATTGTTAGGTTATTAGATCGGGCCCATTTGGCGAGTGTAATTCCGCGTAAATTGTTTTTCAGACTGCCCCATAGGATGTTATGGGCATTGAAGTCGCCGCCAATTAGAATCGGGTGATCGTAGTATTTGGAAATATATCCGCTGATATCTCTCAGTCGATTCTCAAAAACGACACGGACCTCTCTCGGCGGGAAGTATACTGAAATTAGAATAAGGATGTTTACCTGAATTATTACTACGTTATTGGCATTAGCAATAACTTTAGGGTTTGATTTGAGGGAGCAGTTTATTACGATGGCTGCTCTGTTGTCAGTACCACCACCAATCCATCTAGCTTTGATAGGGTTATATGGTTCAGATACTAAGGCGAAGTGTATGCCGTGTTCTATCATGTACGCATCAAGAAGCGATTGAGCTGCAGATGAATGGTTTAGATAGGTTTGTATTATATCTATAGGTATGTGCGAGGATAAGGTATGTTTTGGAGCCATTAGGTTAATTGTTCAGTCATAGGCTCCTCCAACCCAGTCATGGAAGCGATTACAGAACGGTTATTCGACTTTTTTGCCTGGACGGGATGTTGCGAGTTGTTCTTCTTATAGTTTAAAAGAGATTGACAATTCGCCCATCTTGTGATTGTGGCTGAGATTGTTTGTCGTGCAGAGTCTGCATGTCAGATTGTCGGATGGACATGGATTTGGGGTGGCTTTTATTGCCACATTTGTAACACCATTCCGACATGTCGTTATTAGAGGTACAGTTACCTCTTACATGGCCATAATTCCAGCATTTATAACACTGAGCTGGCCTATTCTCTAAGGGTGAAATACGAGCAGTAGACCAGCCAATAGTTAACGTTTGTTTTTTAAGAAGCTTGAAGGCTGCATTCTCATCACACTTGCACCAAACGGTGACAGTGCCTCTAGTGTTAGGTCGTACAGGGCCAAGGATGAAATTCTCATGGGGACCACATGTGGCCTGGAGAGCGTTGAGAATTTCTGTTTGTGTAGCAGAAACATCAACACTTGTCAGGAGAAGCTCTCTGTATTTAATAGGGCAGGTGATATGGACCTCATCTGGTGGAAATAGGTCTTTAATTCTTTCCATTAAAGTAGGGGCAATGGATTTGCCATTTTTCTTTGGGATTTCCAAAATTAATCCACCATTTGCTGAGTTTTGTTTTATCATTTCAACGCCTATTTCTTGAAGATTAATGTTTTCCTTCGCCACCCTAATAATTTGTGGAAGTTTCATAGAGCTTTTGGCAGTTTCGGTGATATATATAACCTCTGTATTTTTAGGTTTTTTCTGTCCTCGGTTAGGGCCACTGTTAGAGGTGGATGTTTGGTGGGTAACCGAAGAGGGTTCAGAGGTAAAAGTTTGCTGGTTCTTGGGTTGGATATGTTTAGGTGAATCAGGTATTTTTTTCTTTGATTTTTTCCCAACTACCTGGGACCACATTTCGGAGGTACGATGGGATTTGCGTGCTGAGGTATCTGTAGCAGAAGATGGCATTGATCTTCTAGAGGTCGGTTGAGCCAACTCTGTGGTTTTCCCATGATCTGCTAAGGCTATTTTGTTTAAGATTGCAGCGATTACATCATTCTTGAAATCGCGGAGTTTCTCATCGATGTTGCTACTTATGAGTTCTACAAGGTTGCTGGGGTTTGGTGTGTCTCTATTTGAAACGGAGGTAGGAAAGTTATCGGCCGCAGGAGCCAAGGCTTTCCTAGCCAACTGAATCGCGACGCTCTGCAGTTGGGTTTCAAGAAATCTGTTTCTTTCGGTTAATTTTTTGTTTTTCGCTTCTAGTGCCTTTGCCTTTTTGTGGTTGAGTTTCAAGGTCTCCAGCTCCTGGCAGACATCTTTGATGTTCTGTTCGGCAATTTTGAGCTTTTTTTGGTAGGTGCCTGTAAGATTAGAGGATTTAGTACGAACAGTTTCTATTTCACGCATGCTTTCAAGAAGAGACTCAACAAGAGTAGTAAGTTTGGTTGTTAGGGATGGTGCCCTAAACTAAACTGCCGGGAATAGAGAATCGGGTTTGTAAAATAAAATGCACGCCGTCGATTTCCCTTAAACCC
>NW_017178257.1:17978-29285 GCF_001652005.2 Ceratina calcarata
CGTATAGATGACATGTGTGTTCGGAAGGACCATTAAGGTTAGGAAGTATTTTGGTTATGCTATTAACAAAGCCTAAAGCTTTCGATGTGGTGCGTTCGATATGCGTACAGAATGATAATCGTTCGTCAAGATATACGCCAAGGTACTTGAAGGAGTTAATAAAGAACATCTTGGAGTTGTCGATTATTATAAAGTCATTTGCGCCACTACTTTTAGATCGCATAGGAGAGCAGCACATGACAGATGTTTTGTGTGCGGCTACTGTGAGACCTAAGGATCTAATTCGGTTGATAATGAATTGAGAGGCTATGGATGCCTTGTGTCGACGTATCTTTCGGTCGGAGTGAGCGGTTAAAATCAAGGTATCGTCAGCGTATCCAGTGAGGACGGTTCCAAGGGGAAGAGTCAAGTTAAGGATGGGATCGAAGCCGATGTTCCAGAGTGTAGCTGCAAGAACGGAGCCTTGGGGAACTCCTGCAAGTACTTTTTTAACGACTTTGTGTCCGTCTCTATTTATGGTGAAAATTTCACGTTCTTTCAGGTAGTCGTATATTATTTTGACGAGGTAAGTTGGGACTCGTTTCGTAATCAGGCCTTTGACGATGATGGACCAGGGAATAGAATTGAAACCATTACTAATGTCTATGCTAACAGCGATTGTTGTTCTTTGGTAGTGGAGGTTTTCGTTGATCATATCGCAGACTCGGGATAAGGCATGTATTGTGCTTCTTCCTTTTCTGAAGCCAAATTGTAGATCGGAGAGACTGTGTCCGGATTCGTCAGGTGTATCTCTAGGCGTTTGGTTATAATCCTTTCGAACAGTTTACTGATGTCGTCAATTAGACAAAGAGGTCTGTATGAGGCAGGGTCATTGAGTGGTTTTCCAGGCTTGCTTAGTAGGACTAGCTTGGCTTTTTTCCATTGAGAGGGGAAAATGGATTTTTGTAAGCATTCTTTAAAGAGGGAACGGACGTAGTCGGAGTTCTTATCTATAAATTGGGCGACAACAGTAGCTGGGACACCTGATAAACCAGGCGCAGAGTTCTTGCTTAACATTTTTTTGGTAGTGGATTTAATTTCCTCGTCGGCGACAGTCCATTTGTCATGCCAGTAGAATGAACCGACTTATATTTTCTCGCGAGGTGGAGAAGGGAACAGATTGTCGAGAATTCGTTGTAATAGGTGAGGGTCAATATTTTCGGTAAGAGGGGTGCCAGAGAATTTATCTTTCCTCGTCGCCCATTTATAGGGGCGGCCCCAGGGGTCCTCGTCGATTTTATCGATTAGGGATTGCCATTGTTTGTTTTTTGCTTTATTGATTATTAGTTTTAGTATTTTCTTAGTGATTCTGTATTCTGTTTCGGAGGCAATAACGATATCAGGGGTGCTCTTGTTCTTGGACAGCTTCTTTCTGAGACGTTGCCAAATTCTCCTGGATCTTTGGCACTGGTTTCTCAGGGAATTGATTTCAGGGGTCCACCATGTTTGTGGAGGTAGTTTATAGATGGAGGATGACTTATGCATGGATATGTTACAGATATTAACGAGGGAGTTACCGATATCTTTTATTTTCTTGTAGAATGGGGAGGACTCGGTTCTATTTCTATGCCAGGCATCGGCAACTGTGGCGGCGGTGCAGAGGTCAACGTTGAGAGTTTTTAAGTTCCATCTAGGGAACAAGGGGGTTCTGACATCTTTAGGGGTAGGTGGGATGAACGAAAAACTGATATACATGTGGTCTGAGAGGGTTTCAGTCTCCTCGACGCACCATTTGGAGATTTGGGGGGCAGCATGTCTATTTGCGAAGGTGACATCAACGATTGAGGTGCCTTGCGGGCGAACGCAGGTTGGTTTGTTGCCTTGATTTACTACAAATAGGTTGTTTGTATTGGACCAGTCGTTGAGGGATTTTCCTCTTGGACAGTTATTTGGACAGCCCCAAGCGGTGCTTGCGGCATTAAAGTCACCGCCAATGATGATCGGGTGACCATTCCACTGTGTGATCAGAGGGGAGATATTACGGAGACGTTTCTCGAATAAAGAGCGATTTTCGTTAGGGGAGCAGTATACAGATATAATAAGTATTGAATCAATAGTAATGGCGACGACATTGTTTTAATAGATTGAGAGGGGAAGTTTTCTACTATGATAGCGGCTCTATTCGAGGTGCTACCGATCCATCCACGCCTGCAGGGGTTGTATGGTTCAGTGATAAGGGCAACGTCGATGCTTTTTTCGGAGATGTAGCTTTCGAGCAGGGATTGAGATGCGGATGCATGGTTTAAGTTAGTCTGTACAAACTGCATGGTGTGTTTATTATTCAACTGACGGATTGTTCTGGGTTTTTTGGGTTTTTTGTTTGCGGGAAATGGAGGGGACATATATTAATGATTTTTCTTTGCAGGATCCTCCTTCCTGGATTGGGAGTCTGGTGTAGGTTCAGAGTCTATGTGGATTGTACGTGAGGAAGGATTAGATCTGTTTTTTTTATAATTATGGTAAGAAGAGCATGCAATAGTGCCCATCTTATGGTTAGCTTTAAGTTTATCGCGTTCACATAGTTTGCAGATGGGATCGATAGAGGAGCATGGAGAGTCAGGGTGTGCTTCATGTCCGCATTTATAACAGAGTCCGTTCATATCAATGTTGGATGGGCAGTTGTTTCGGACATGGCCGTACGACCAGCATTTGTAACATTGAAGAGGTCTGTTTTCTAGAAGCTGGAATTTAGCAACGGACCAACCGATAGATAGGCTCTGGATGGTGAGGAGTTTAAAGGCGGCTCGTTCATCGCATTTACACCAAACGGTTGCGGAGCCTCTACGGTTGGGTCTGACTGGGCCTAGAATGAAATTCTCGTTTGTTCCACAGGCATCTTGAAGACTTTTGATAATTTCTGAGTGAGTGGCGGATAGATCGAGGCTGGTGATGAGAATTTCTTTATACTTTTTTGGGCAGTAGATAGAGATCTCGCCTGGGGGAAAGAGCGAGATTATCCTGTCTCTGAGTAAGGGGGCTAGTTCTTTGTCCTTGGATCTCGGAATTTCGAGTATTAAACCTCCATTTAGCGAAGAACGGGGTTTGATGGAGCTGATTCCGAGCTCCTGTAACTTTATATTCTCTTTGGCTTTAGCCAAGATATCGTTCAATTTCACGTTGCTATTTTTATTTTCAGTGAGATATATTACTTCCACGTTCCGAGGTTTTTTAACAGAGGGAAGAGGAAGAGGAGATGGTAGCAATGGAGCAGGAGATAACGAAGGAGGAGGAAGGAGTGGATTTATTAAAAGGGAGCGTTTGTCTATTATAGCTGGAGGTAACTTCTTTTGATGTTTTTTCTTTTTAGTAACAGAGGACCATGATTCCAATGGAGTGGGTGGGTGGTCTGTATCTTGGTGAGGATTATTTATAGCGCGGCTTGAGGAAGGGACGGTTGAGATGGGATCGGATGCGATAGTAATAGGGGGTATGAGCGAAGACTGGAGCTGCATGTTTCCATTGCTGTTATTGCTGAATAGAGATAAGATATCAGATTTAAAATCAAGGAGTTTTGATTCTATGTTTTTATTGATTAGTTGTATGAGGGGGTCAAATGGCTGATTGGAAGGAGGAGATGAGGAAGATATAGGAGCGTTGGGGATTACAGATGGTGGAGGGGAGACAAGGGGAGGATTATTAATTGCAGATTCCAATTGTAGCATACGTGATTCGAGCGATTCGATTCTTTTAGTAAGTTTCTTATTTGCTCTGGTTAATTTAATGTTTTCGGCGATAAGTTCATTGTTGTCTTCGAGTAGATTGCTAGAATTAATATTATGATCAAGTTCGATAATTGATTTTACTACTGTCTTAAGTCTTTTACTGAATGTTCCACTCAGGTTACCGGAGTGAAGGCGTACGTATTCTATTTCCTTCGCATATTCCCGGAGAGAGGCTGCGATTTTGGAGGTTGGAGGTGGAGTGAATACTTGGGTTCCTTGGACTTCTTCGTTTATCGAAATATCTGAGGAACTGCCAGATGTGTAGAGGGATTTCTTATGGACTTTTTTACCGCCTCTACTACTATTATTTGAGATGTTTGATATGTTTAGAGTCAAACTGGAGTCTCCTTTATTAGCTACATGGCGTTTGCGTTTGGTGGAAAGAGAAGCGGAGGGGAGCAGGTTGGAGGAGCTCCGTTCCGGGGGGTTTCGTGGATGTGACAGTGGAGGATTTACAGGGGATCGCTGTAAGTTATGGGATGGAGTGTGTATTAATGCATATTCGTCCATAGGGCCTAAAAGGTTGGTTTTTTTGATTTTGAGGTGGTTGTACTTTTATCGGTTTCGTCGTCTCCTGTGGTGAAGGAGTGGTTACTCTGATCTTCGCATGTGTGTGTGTGTGTGGATTTTTTGTGAGACGTGAAGACAGATATAGGATTCTATCCTTGGTCAACGGTGAGTTTTGGATTGTTGAAGTGGTTTGTTCCTGGTTGATATCTGACATGATTTATTTTTTGGGTACCGCCTATGTACAAAGGAGCGGGCAGAATGGAGGTGGGTACACCCATGGGAGATGCCTCGACCATTCGACAGTACTCTGTCGACCCTACATTATCTCTTTACTCCCCCCGATACTGACGAGGGAGAGCTCGCTCGGGGCGACTGGGGCTCCGACCCCCGAGTTCAGTGTACACTCCCTGGCTAGGGCCCGAAGGGGGTACTTCCAGACGTATCTGCGCCTGCAGTGTCTCGGCAGTGAAGTCACACATCAGCCTTTGATGTGCACCAGTGAAACAGCTGGTGCACCTCTTAGGCACTCCCAACACCACAGACACAGGCGCCAGCCACATTCACTCATTCATACAGTTCTCATTCATACCGGACTACACAGACAAAGAGGACGACCTTATTGGAAAGAATCACAGGATATAGGGTAAGTATAAAGGAATCACAGGTAAGTATAAAGGTAGGTAGGTTAAATTATCGGTCAGAGGAAGCATGGAGACGTTCACATGTAGGAAAGGTAAGTATTGAGGTAAGTTACAGGTAGGTATAAGGAAGGTGTACGTAGAAAGGGATTGTACGTGGATAATTAGGAAAAGGGTAAGTATAGGTAAAGGGAGCTAGAAGGAAATAATGAGAGGTTATTATAGTGTAATAGTATTTATTCACAGGTAACTATATGTATTGCAGGTACTTACTGTTCTATAGTACCGTATACTTGTGCAATAAAAATATAATATAAAATTTGTATAAGTGTTTCATTGTAACTAGTCCTAGTGTAGAGACTTTAATTGTTCATATTTTAATAATTTGAAATCATGATGTAGGGAGTAAGCAGAAACCATTCCTCCATCTCGACATAAACTAATGAATTTGTAGGATTACTCACAGTGATATTGTAATATTTACAATCGTTTATTTTATCTTGTTTGTATTGAAAAGGAGCTACTCTCATTATAAAGGGTGTTTGATGAACACAGTGTAAGATTAGGGGGTTATTCTTATAGGTTATAGGGAATGACACATATAGGTTATATCATGCGTTCTACATCAACCACCTAGCAGAATGGTTCATCTTGCGGTTTAAAATTGTAGTATAGATTAATGTTACTAGTGGTCGACAAAAGAGATCTATTGATAAGTCGGATAAGTGGTTTACAGATGTAAATTTTACAAATAGGTTATGCATGTTCAGAGCGAGGTTATGTTTCATCCGTCTGATGCCAACACGCAGATTGAGTATGCGCACGTTAATTTGAAGAGCAGGCCAATTATCGTCATTATGCAATATACTAGCAGTCGGATTGGTTGGTTAAAAATGACGCATTAGAATTTGGCCAATCCATTGTTTGTGAGCATGCGTAAATAAGCTCACGCTCTGGATTGGTACTCAAGAACCAATCATGTTCATTATGCAAACTGATTGGTCTTTAGGAATTGCGTCGCAACTTGGTCAGCACGGCGCGCAGTTTAAAAACATAAAAATACTACGTAGAGAATATCAGCAATTTGAATATAAAATAAACATAACATTACAAGGGTATTTATAGGAACAATGTGTTCATTGTCTTTAGCTATTGTTCAAGGAATTACACAATAGGATGCTAGCACGTGTTCAGAATTAAATGCATATTATGACGTGAAGCATATCATTTGAATAGGACCTTGCCGGTAGTTATAGATTATAAATTGTCCATTTTAATTTATTCATACTCAGAAAATCACGTGAGAGCATTTTATAAATAATATGGGATATAACGACTCACTCTAAGTCCTGGGTAAGTGCGTTGACATGTAGAGTTGGGGTTATGTTTGCAAATAAAATAGATTGAATAAGTGAAATAAAATAAAATAAGATAAAATAAGTATAATGTGTAAGATAATGTAAAATAATGTAAAGTAAAGTATAATAAAATACGGTAAATAAAATAAAATACGTTAAGATAAAGTGTAAAGACATAGTAAAAATATGTATTCAAGGTATATTGTTAGGGATGGTGCCCTAAACTAAACTGCCGGGAACAGAGAATCGGGTTTCGAAATAAGTTGCACGCCTTCTTTATCCCTTAACCCAAATACCGTTTATTAACTAACGTAAAGAAAACAAGAAAGTAGAAACTTTAGGTTAGGATAAGGCCGAGAGACGGACCAGAAGCTATCTCCTTGTCCGCGGTGCTCTTCACCCTGTCTCGTCCTTATTGTTTCCTAAAAGTGTAGGAAGACGAATATGATTAAAGTGGCGTGGACTGCCGTATAATTGCGGCGGCACGATCAGAGTACAACTCTTCCTCTCGTGCCGCAAATAATTTGTAACAGCGCTGTCTTAGAAAAGTCGGAGTGTTGTAAGCACTCCGAACTGTTTCCTTAACAGCTCACGCTGGTGCACTGCGAAATACAATTCGCAGGGAGCTCGGTGACGAACACGTCGCGCCTCTCTGGTACTGTTTTAAATTCCCTAAGGAAAACCTCGGTGGGCCTACAACTGCGACCGGGGTCCCGGGCCGATACCGGTATGCCGTAACGCAGGAGGATGCACCGGTCAGCACCAGGCGTAACACCGGTTACAACTGAACGTTGCAGAGCGGGTATGTGACCACGACGCCGTGACAAGCTGCAATTCCGATCACCACACAGGCAAAGGGCTTCCGACTTTAAACGGTCCCGATCGAAATGCACTGCTCTACCAGCGAGACTCGCTATTTACAAAACTCGAAGGAAACGCCTTCGAGTATCTCTCGATTATTTAGAATCGAGGGGAAGAGAGAAATCCTCTCGGTGCAATATATCTTTACCGATATATTGCACTGGAAATTAGGATTTTAATAATACGCAGCGAACAGCTGATTTAAATCCGGATAGGAGACGGAATAACTCTACGTCACAAATCGGATTAATTTCGTCTAGCGAGAGCCTTCGCAGACGACGGTACGCATACGATACCTTCTCTTACGACAATGATTCTTCGAAACCGTTCGCGGTTCGAAGTACCGATACGCGCTCTTTGTCTAAATACAACGCGTCTCTCTCGCACTCGTAACCCAGGCGTATACACGCCTCGATGAGTCACGGCTCGCGGCTATAAGAAATAGACCGCGAGTTATAAGAAATTTGCCATAACAATCTGGCTTAACCGTCTCGTTTATTTTAAATTCTCGCAAACATATAATATATTGATCTATCGACTGACTAACTACACGTTAATTTCTTCGTCGGATAAATTCCGGGTTTGCATTATACGTGCGGAGACGCATGATACACAATGCAGCTCCTCCGACTTATACGTATTTTTAACATATATCGTCATATAAAAATAAGAATTGGAACCATTAAGTAATCTGAATTATAGTAGTCAGTCAGTACTTCTGTCACTTATATACTCCCCATATAGAAATAAAATAGATGAAGATTGTTTTGAGACGTTATAGATTATATTGTTGAGAATAGACAGTTCTGTAATATTATGTGGAAATGTTCGTTAGATAAATATCTTTTATAGTTCCTGTTAAGATAAGATAGAATAAGCAAACTATAAAGCTTTTAATCCACGGAGGATAATTGAAAATCCGTTTTCATGCGTTGAGGTATAGGTTAGATGATACTCAGCTGAGAGTAGGAAATTATTACAGGGATACGATTTATTCACACACAGTATGTAATTTAAATGTTGCGTATACCCCTTGTATTTATTGTAGATTGTGATTATTGTGTCGAAGGTAAAAAAGAAGTTAAGAGCAATATTGAACAATATGAATAAGAAAAGATTAAGAGTGCACTTGGTTTGACATACGGTATTAGGTTATACGAGTAAAGAATATGAGCAGGGTATTGGCCTAGGTCACCCTATCATAGGACAGAGGTATTCCTATTCGTCGAGTGGATTTTACGTCATGTGCAGCAGCCAGTCAACGACTACTGCACATGCGCACATACCTGAAAGACAGGGATAGGCTCTCAAAAGCCAATCGGTGGTGAGTTTGCCTGATATTGGCTAGTTAAGAGAATGACGTAGATATTGCAAGCCAATAAGTATACTTTGTTCGGAGCGCAAGCGCACTATCGATGAAGACGCACAATAATCGCTAAAATATTACGTAATACTAAAATTTGATATGTTACGAAGAAATATGCTTATAATCTAACCTCTTTAACGCTTTTTGAGTAATCCGGAGGCTTCACGGATTATTCCATCATCCTCAGAAAGGCAGCAGAGAGGCAGCAGAGAGACGAGAGTAAAGCGGATGATGGCGGGTGGACCTCGTCGTCTCTAGGCATCCAGAATGGACGCCATTACAGCACATAACACAAAGTTCACATTTTACAACACTAGACGAAACAAAAAGGACACAAACAGCCCACTGGGCGAGCCCTGACAAAGCACTTTGTCACTGGAAACACTTTAAATAAATATTAGACGGAATAAATAACGATAACTTGGCACATGTGAGGAGCGGCGCGGAGACACGTCTACCTCGCACGGCGGACCGAGGACGACCACCTGCAAGCTTTCCCCTATCCGCCACCCGGGGACGCGCCACGGGTTGGGGTTTAACACCTCCCCCTTCTCGAAGTTCCGCAGGCGGTCGACTACCTGACTCACGCAGGCCATGGGTGTCGGACGCAGGGCCCAACTTACCACTCCGCAGGCCATGATCAAAGCATCATGGGCGGTCGATAAGCAGCAGCAAACCAGCCCTGTTCCTAGCCTATGGGTGGTCGATAGACTCGCACAGACCAAGGTCGCTCTTATAGAGCTTCTCTGGGCGATATAGCCGCTTGCTTCCCGCAGGCGTAATCAAACGAGGTCACAACGTCTACTGCTGCGTTCGACTCACGCAAGCCATAAGGTGGCGTACGCCAACCCACGGGCGGTCTACTGACAACAACGCCGTGATCTCCACCTGCGGGAGGTCAATTAGCAGCCTTCTCGCACAGGCGGCTAAGCGCCCGATTCGTGCACGCCACGGACTCTGAACGCAGGAGGCCACCGCTTTCGACTCACGCAAGTCGTGCAGGCGAATCGAATCTGCACGGGCGGTCTACTGACGGTGGCACTGCGTCCCGTCCGTGGACGGTCAGGCACCCAGCTCCCGCGAAAACATCGGCTTGTCAGACTCACGCAGACCACAGGGTCCCAACCCGGATACAGGCACCGCTGCTCTCGACTCACGCAAGCCACGAGGAGGAATGAACTCGTGGGCGGTCTACTGACAGCGGCTTAAGCCTAATCCGCACCTGTGGGCTGTCAACGCCAATGGATTCGCAGGTGGCCGACTGGATGGCTCACGCGGGCCACGGGGGCTGGAAGGGACGCGGAATCCACAGTTTTCGACTCACGCTGGCCATGACCCTGCGTCACCGTGCTATGACGCATCAACGTTTAGATCATGGGCGGTCTACTGGCTGTGGAACCGACGTCCCCATCCGTGGGCGGCCATATCCCAGCCGAAACACGCTGGCCACGGACACTCCGAGAAGTCCCGTGGAGAGACCTGCGACAGTTCGAAGACCGGGAAGGCCCATGTCTCGAAAGGGAAGTCGAAGGGCACGAGCGGTCAAAAGGGCGTTAAGTCCTCTTCTGCCGCCGATGATGCGGCTGGACAGGACAAGGCGTCGGCGCCGGCAGAGAAGCCCGCCCCTGGAAAGGGCGTCGGAGGCTCGAATGCCGGCACCAAAGCGAAGAGGCCGAGGAGTTCCGAAGCCTCTTCAAAGACCGACGCTCCAAAAGCTGGGCTGGCAGCTGGGAGCGCCGGTGGCCAATCCGGTGACAGTTGGAAAACCGTCACCAAAAAGCGAAGTAGAGCCAATAATAGCAATTCGAACGAGAAGGGGAAGGCGTCGCCGGCAAAAAGGCCGGCGATACTCGTTCCCAAGTGGCGTCCCCTTGAGAAAATCAGGGAGGACGCCAACACCGAGATGTCGGCCCTGCAAACTCCTTGCTTACGACCTGAATCTAAGGTCAGCAAATAGGTAGGGTCGAAAATTATCGAGGGTGCCGGATCGCTCAGCCGACTCGTCCAGGAGCTGCTTCTCCGGAACAGCTACCTCGAAGGACAGTTGGCGATGGCTCGCGGAGACGTTCAGCGTTCTCAAGTGGCCGTCGAGAGCGCAGTCCGAAGCCTCAAAGATACTTCGCGGCCGGTGACGGCCACAAGGACTGCGGAGCGCGGTGTCACCTACGCCGATATGGTAAAGGTGGGCACCGCGAAAGTGACTCCAAGGGCGGTTCAGCCTCCACATAACGTGGTGCGCGTGATTCCGCCCAAGGGGAAGAACCAGGACAGCAAGGCGACTAAGCAAGCTGTCCTGGAATCGGTTAAGCCGGTGAAGGCGCAGATCCGCGTCAGGTCCATTTGGCCCATACCATACATGGAGGTGTGGCAATTGAGACCGAGCGCAAAGAGGATCTGGCGGCTTTTACCGGAAATCAAAAATTGAAACAACTTGGCCATTCCGTTACCCTTCAGGCCAAAAGGAAGCCTACACTCATTGTGTACGACGTTCGTAAGGCCACAAAGAAGGAGGAAGTCGCCTTGGGGATCTGGAAGCAGAACCTCGCGGACCTGTCCCAGAAAGACGTGTCCTCCGGTCTGAAGGTGAGATTTTCGTATCACACCAAGGACAAAACGGAGGCCGTCAACTGGGTACTCGAAGTGAGTCCCGAGATTCGTTCCAGGCTCAGGCGAGCAAAGTCGAACGCTAATCGGGTGTATATTGGGTGGAGGTCCCTCAGATTTGAGGACTTCATCCAGGTTCCCCAGTGTTTCAAGTGCCAAGCATTTGGACACGTGGCGAAATACTGCCGATCGGATGAGGTATGCGGCCA
>NW_017178257.1:30348-31080 GCF_001652005.2 Ceratina calcarata
ATGTTGCTGCATAGCAATTCCGAAGAGGAAGAAGTGTGGGAAGGCTGTGCCTTGGTGGAACGATGAGTTGAAAAGATTAAGAGTGAAAGTACAAAATGCTAAGAAACAATTACTAAGAGCGCGAAGGCTTTCCTTCGCGAATGTAATTGAAGAATACTCTGAAACGTACAGAGTGCTCAGAAATAGATATGTGGCGAAAATTAGAGAGTGCAAGAGAAATTCCTGGCAGAATTTTGTGTATACGGAAGGCAATAGAGATCCGTGGAGTATAGTTTATAAAATTGTAAGAGAAAAGTATAATAAATCGACGTTCTTAACGTCGTTAAAATTAAATAATGACCAAAGGACATATAACGCTAAAAGTACTATTCAGGCGTTGTTGAATAAGTGTGTCCCAAGGGAAGATGCAAGCAATGAAACAGCAGAACAGATTGAAATTCGACGGGCGATTAATTGCTATCTAAATAGCAATGTAGAAAGCGATATAACATTTGATGAAGTGTTATACTCTATTAAAAAATGTAAAACGAGAAAGGCACCAGGATTTGATAATTTTAATATAGAAATTTTAAGTAAGGTTTTCAGGATCAGATCTATTATATTTAATTATATATTTAATAGTCGTTTGAGGAATCCGACTTTCCCTAAGCTGTGGAAAGTGACTGATTTAAGAATAATACTAAAGGACCGGCAGAGAGACAAAAGCTTATTAAGTTCTTATAGGCCAATAGC
>NW_017178257.1:35971-37207 GCF_001652005.2 Ceratina calcarata
TCAGACTCACGCAGACCACAGGGACCAAATCGGATACAGGCACCGCTGCTCTCGACTCACGCAAGCCACGAGGAGGAATGAACTCGTGGGCGGTCTACTGACAGCGGCTTAAGCCTAATCCGCACCTGTGGGCTGTCAACGCCAATGGATTCGCAGGTGGCCGACTGGATGGCTCACGCGGGCCACGGGGGCTGGAAGGGACGCGGAATCCACAGTTTTCGACTCACGCTGGCCATGACCCTGCGTCACCGTGCTATGACGCATCAACGTTTAGATCATGGGCGGTCTACTGGCTGTGGAACCGACGTCCCCATCCGTGGGCGGCCATATCCCAGCCGAAACACGCTGGCCACGGACACTCCGAGAAGTCCCGTGGAGAGACCTGCGACAGTTCGAAGACCGGGAAGGCCCATGTCTCGAAAGGGAAGTCGAAGGGCACGAGCGGTCAAAAGGGCGTTAAGTCCTCTTCTGCCGCCGATGATGCGGCTGGACAGGACAAGGCGTCGGCGCCGGCAGAGAAGCCCGCCCCTGGAAAGGGCGTCGGAAGCTCGAATGCCGGCACCAAAGCGAAGAGGCCGAGGAGTTCCGAAGCCTCTTCAAAGACCGACGCTCCAAAAGCTGGGCTGGCAGCTGGGAGCGCCGGTGGCCAATCCGGTGACAGTTGGAAAACCGTCACCAAAAAGCGAAGTAGAGCCAATAATAGCAATTCGAACGAGAAGGGGAAGGCGTCGCCGGCAAAAAGGCCGGCGATACTCGTTCCCAAGTGGCGTCCCCTTGAGAAAATCAGGGAGGACGCCAACACCGAGATGTCGGCCCTGCAAACTCCTTGCTTACGACCTGAATCTAAGGTCAGCAAATAGGTAGGGTCGAAAATTATCGAGGGTGCCGGATCGCTCAGCCGACTCGTCCAGGAGCTGCTTCTCCGGAACAGCTACCTCGAAGGACAGTTGGCGATGGCTCGCGGAGACGTTCAGCGTTCTCAAGTGGCCGTCGAGAGCGCAGTCCGAAGCCTCAAAGATACTTCGCGGCCGGTGACGGCCACAAGGACTGCGGAGCGCGGTGTCACCTACGCCGATATGGTAAAGGTGGGCACCGCGAAAGTGACTCCAAGGGCGGTTCAGCCTCCACGTAACGTGGTGCGCGTGATTCCGCCCAAGGGGAAGAACCAGGACAGCAAGGCTACCAAGCAAGCTGTCCTGGAATCGGTTAAGCCGGTGAAGGCGCAGATCCGCGTCA
>NW_017178257.1:39245-42039 GCF_001652005.2 Ceratina calcarata
GTCCGACACGGCGAGACTCCCGGAGTTGCCGCTAGGCGGCGCCGCCCGGGAGGCCTTCTCGCAACCGCGATCACGGCGCGCGCCTTAATAAGGCCGCCGCTAACCCGTAGCGAGCACTCCGATTACTGTGGCAGACAGCTGGCACACGACCAAGTAAGTAATCGAGTCAACCGACGGTGTGGGAGCTCCCGTCGGTATAGGGTTGCGAGATCCGAACGCACTTAGAAATAAGTGATTTTTGCAAACCACTGTTTGGGGGAAGGAGCCTTCAGTCGCTAGGCCGTGCCTTCCTCAAACACTGGTCCTTCGCTCTCGTCACTACGTGTAGTGACAAGAGCGCCTCGAGTCCACCCGGCTACCATTACGGTAAGCCCATACGGGTGTTAGACGCACGGGTAAAGCCGCTATCATCTAGGATAGCGGTAGTCACTAGAGCCACGGCCCGCTTCACGGGCAATAATCGACTCCGAAACGATCTGGCATTGACCAGATTCCGCGCCGCGTAGAGTTTCGCTAGTAGATAAGTCCGAGAAACGATCTGGCATTGGCCAGATCCCGCGTCGCGTAGTAGATAAGTTAGATTAAGCCGCTGCCAGAATCGAAGCGTGACCCCGCCTTCTCCGTCGCGAATATCGATAGTCGTAGCTCGCGAGATAGTGTAGTTTTAATATAGCGCCTAACTTTAAGCACTGCGTTTCCTTTGTAGAGGCCCCGCGCGGAAGAGCCTGCCATCGTCATCTAGTGAATAAATGTATGTTGTGTTCCATAAACCGTCTCGGTCATTTCACAACCTATCCCTAGTATTAAGTCGCGTTCACACAGAGCGAGCGGTCGGCTCCACCACGGCACCTATCGGTGGCTCGGTCGAACCGCCCGTTACAAAATTATTTAATAAAATATTTGTTAAGCGAAAGGAGTACACGATGAACATAATAAACTAGAAAGTAGAAACAGGTTCGCCTCCTCGTGGCAGGGACGGGCAACGTTGGGGCTTCACCCTGACGGCGAAGAGACCTGATGAATGTATTTAATTATTATCATATAATATTTCTTTGTTTTCTTACTTTGTGTTTGAAGATTGAAAGGGTGCATGGTTTAAGAGCATTGCTCGGCCTGCAATTATTATCTTAATTCCGTGTTTCGAGAATTCGATAACGAATTCTCGGAAATGTATACGAAATTCTAAGAAATACAGGCGGTTCCCGAGCATAAGAAATGGAATAACACTTCTTATGCTCGACGCAGCGATGTAAACACCGCTCTCCTCGGCAAACGTTAGCCTCCGCGTAACGAGATTTTTCGAATACGAATTATCGTCGAAAGGTGTTTCTCTTTCGGAAACACCTTAATTAGAAAGAGATCGCATGTACTCGATTTCTACACCGCATCACGGCGAAATAATCTTCGTGGAAAGGAAACGCGGAGGCCCTCGTCATTCTGTTATAGACGTTCAAGACGCTCGGCTTACAGATCAATTCGGGAAGAACGATTATCGCTCTCCCGATCCGGATCTCTTACGAGTGCATTAGAATTCTTGATTTCAGAAATTAAGAATTACTTCCGAATAGGAATATCCACGCGTTTAACGTGGTTTCCTATTCACGTAATTCAGATTCGATTACGAATTATACAGGACGGAAAGAGTTTCTTCCGTTCCACCTCAAGGATCGATTATTGGTCCCGCTGCTTGGGGATGGTGCATGGATTCCTTTCCAACAAGAGTTGAAAATGAAATTTCGGAGGAAGACGTAGAAGTTATAGCTTATGCGGATGATTTGGCTCTGGTCATAAAGGGCAATTCCAGAAATGAAATTGAACTTAACGCAGAAATAGTAAACGAAATGTTAAGTGCCTGGTGCGTTTTGCACAAACTTAAAGTTTCTATAGCTAAGACTCAAGCTATGTTAATGAAAGGCAATTTGGATAGAGAAAGATTGCCTATGTTGAAAATAAATTCTGAAAAAATAAAATATGTTGCTGAATTCAAGTACCTTGGGATCATACTTGATGAAAAAATGAACTTTGTGGAACATTCTAAGTATTTGAGAAATAAAGTCGTTAATTTTATAATGACAATTAGAAGAGTGGCCAAAGATAAATGGGGCTTAAAAAGTCACATATTAAAAATATTATACAAGGCGGTCGCGTTACAGATAATAAAATATGGCTCATCTATTTGGTTTGATTGTGTGCAAAAAGCACACGTTCAAAGAAACTTGTTGGCGCTGCAAAGAGCATTGTTGCTTCCACTGACCAAGGCATGCAGAACAACATCTACGGTTGCTATACAAGTTATTGCAGGAGCGATGCCGGTAGATTTAGAAATTATCGAACAAGCGTTGATTAACAGAATTAGAAGAAATATGTCAACAGTTTGGAAATGTTACTCTTATAGAGAGGTGGATACATCTGTGTTGGCAAATCCATTGGAGTTAGTAAATTACGAAATTGAGAAAATTAAATCTGTGGTTCGAGCAGAGTGGCAAAGTAGGTGGATTGATGAAAGTAGAGGGAGAACCACATTTCAGTTTATTAAGGACGTTTCTGTGGTAGAGAGGTGCGATTGGTTTAAGCCTGGGCGAGGTGCAGTGTATATACTGACAGGCTATGGCTCTATAATGAGTTCTTTATTTTTGCGTGGTTGCGCCGAAGACAATACATGTCCGGTTTGCGAGTTAGAAGAAGAAACGATCGATCACATGTTGTTTGATTGTGAACTGTATCAAACCTGTAGGTTTGTAGGTTTAGAAGGATTTAGGTTTAACAAAGAAGACCTAATATTAAATAAAGATAT
>NW_017178257.1:43175-43962 GCF_001652005.2 Ceratina calcarata
CCGGACCCCGTTAGGTCATCTCCTAACACTTTGTATATTGTAATACTTTGTTATTTTCATTATTTGTATAATTTTCTTTTGTAATCTTATATTGTTTATATAATTGTTTATTTCAAGGTTAATTTGTAAAAAATGAATCAGATTTTAGATTGAGTAAGTTTTGTTTAAAATTTAGAGAAAGGCAGCCATGAGCAATGCTCCGCTGCATTTGTTTTGTGTAATTAAATGAAAAAAGAAAATGTCCCTATCAACTGGGGGCGAAGGGTGGCAGGGCGCTTCAGGGAGACCTGAAAACTCTGATGAAGCTGATGATCCGTCGAATTATCTCGGGACGATACATGTAGGATACGTAACTACTGTATCTACCGGGTGCGGCGATCTTCGGTGAAGTTGGGGAGTCCTCGTCCACTCAAAGACCACTTATCCTGTCCTCCCCGTTGGTGCCCCTGGGGTTCCCTCTTGGTGCTTGGACCTTGAGTGGAACGCGGAAGGGAGAGTGGCAAACTACCCGTTTTACGGGCATTTTAGACGAACAAACTCGACTTACCGTTGCTTGTGGGAGTTGGTGGGAGCCTCGAGCTCCATGGCCTGCGACCGCACCACGTCATCTAGGGAGCCAGCCCGATGCCTCTATCCCCCAGTCGCTCTCGGGTGGCTGGGTGGATATATGGGGGGTGGCCGGGGTCAAGCGTTAGGGCATGACTCTGTGTATAACCACAGCCTCACGAAGGAGGTACATCCTGCGCTGTGTCACGACGTCAGGCAGGGTGGGTGGCGTGACTGCGTT
>NW_017178258.1:0-706 GCF_001652005.2 Ceratina calcarata
GCGTTGTTCTTTCTGTCTGTTTCCGTTGTTTTTGCCTTGTTCTATGCTGCTTGTTTATCGTCGGTCGCTTTCCTCTGTTCGTTTGATTCCCGTGTTCTTGTTCTTGGTTCTTTCTCCTCTGTATGGTTTCGTGGTTGTTCAGATTTTCGCGGGACGCGCTTTCGTTTGCGCTCTTGTTCGTTGCTGTTTTCGCCGCTAGGGGTCGCCTTTTCGTTTNCGTCTTCGTTGTCTCTGTTTTTCTTTTCTCTGATTATCCTCGTCGGTATCGCTAGGGATCGTTTTTGTCGTCTTATTTCTCTACTGTATCTTTCGTTCTTTTCCGTTGGTATTGGGGTCCTCGGTTTTTCGCGTTTTCCGTTTTTTCTTTTGGCGTCTCTTCTTTGCGTTGGTCGGTCTTTTCGTTTTCCTCTTTCTGGCGTCGGTATGTTCTCCTGTTTTACCGGTAGCGGTTGTGTTTATGTTTTGTCTATTTGTTCGTATTTCCTCGCGCGTTTGTAATTTATTGAACAGTCTCGCGTCGTAATCGTCGTTTGTTCGTATTCTTTCTTTTCGGTTGATTCGTTCGCTTAGGGTCGGTTTTTGGTTGGAAGTGCTTATTTATGTGGGACTTTGGTGAGGTTCTTGTATCTTGTTGTTGTCTTTTTTATTTACTTTGTTTATTTGTATGTTTGTTTGATTTCTTTATTTTGTTACAGTTTTCGATTTT
>NW_017178259.1:0-706 GCF_001652005.2 Ceratina calcarata
GACCAGCTATAAACTAGAGCTATAATGGTCACGAGAACGACCGAGACTCGGACACATATAAACAAGACGAGTCCTTGTTTCGACACTGATAATCAGTGCGAACGTCAGGAACGGGAGATAATCTTTCCGTCCTGTATAGCTCGTAACCGAAAATAAATTACCCGAATAGGAATTGACGTTAATCGGAGGTAATTCGCCTTTTCTTAAAGTTANGTATAAACTAGACGAGTCCTTGTTTCGACACTGATAATCAGTGCGAACGTCAGGAACGGGAAATAATCTTTCTGTCCTGTATAGCTCGTAACCGAAAATAAATTACCCGAATAGGAATTGACGTTAATCGGAGGTAATTCGCCTTTTCTTAAAGTTACGAGATAAAACATACTCGTTCGGGATCAGTCCCGGTCGGACGATAATCGTTCGTACCGAATTAATCCGCAAGCCGAGCGAAAGCAGAAAGCAGAATGACGAGAGCCTCCGCGTCTTCTTACTACGAAAACTATTTCGTCGTGAAGCGGCGTAGAAATCGAATATAGTCGATCTCTCTCTAGCATATGCGATTTCGGGAACCGACGCATATTCATACATTTGAAAAATCTCGTTACGCCCCATGCGGGGCGGTGTTTACATCGCGGCGCCGAGCATAAGAAATGTTATACCATTTCTTATACCCGGGAACCGTCTGTATTCCGTTGAATTTTTTTTT
>NW_017178260.1:0-705 GCF_001652005.2 Ceratina calcarata
ACAATATTCTTACGATTCTTATTATTTATCTTCGGTTATCTTGAATTTTCCTCTATTATCAGTTTATCAATTTTATTTCCATTCTAAGCGATTGTATTTCCTCCCTAGAAAGCAGCGGCGAGTCTCGACTTATGGAGGTAGAATAAATTTTTGCTCCTTTTGGAGAGATAATTGGTGCACATTGTGCTTAAACGAGACGGAGACGCCCGCGGGGTCACCATACGTGGGAGAAAATTTCCCATGAGTGCATTTCATTATCGTATCCCTCGACGAGTATCCGAAGCCTTCGCGGAAACACTCGGCCGTGTTTTTATCGCAATTAACTCAAGTATATCCGCGAGCGAGGGCACCAACTTGTTTACATCGTTAAGTCGTATTTCATCCATTTAATTTTTTACATAGGAACACGGTTACGGCCGATGAAACCGCAACATTGTCTTCTAATCTCGTTCCCCTCGGTTAACGCGGATGTACGCGCATTCTTCAAATGGTTCGTTCCGGATCCCAATTTTGTACACACAAACGCTTAACGTGATTCTATTTAAAATGCAAGACACTCCGTGATAAACACGTCAGTGCGGGTAAATAACCACGTTCTATTTTACATAATTTTAATAATTCTGTTTATTTATTAATTAATGTGTGATGCTAGTGAAAGATTTTTTTATTTATTTATCTATTTATATCTATCACATAGGTTACATG
>NW_017178261.1:0-705 GCF_001652005.2 Ceratina calcarata
GCAGGGAAGACCACATTGACCGTACACGTACTCATTGTAACTCCTTTTGTGTGTGTGTGTGTGTGTGTGTGCGTTTTACGGCGGCGTTGGCCATTACGCTCGCTGCTAAAACTCGCATAGAAGCCACGGGTCCCGAGGCTTTCGCACGACCTTGACACGCCACCTACTAAGTACACATTCGCGAGCACCGGTACAGCATGTTACTCGCAATCCGCGACCCTCCTCAATTATACATGCGGAAACCTGGCTAAAGACTGTGGCAGATGTCCACAGTGCGGAGAATTAAATCGTTGCCGCGACACTGTTAACGCTGACGATTTGCTAATTGCTTCGTTTCGAGGCACGGATCTTCCAGACGGAAGGATCTGTTCCGCAGCTAGTCAAATGGATTTGTCACTTCGCGCTTGGATTTTATTTGCCGCAGACTACGACAGAAAAAGATTCTTCTCTGAATTCTATGCCTAATTAAATAAAAATCATTTCGTTTATAGGACTTAATTAAAAACTGAGTGCTTCTTTCGCAGTTACTTAATGAAGTTACGAGATTGCCTAGAGATTGGAATTCTGTAGTTTTATGTCGTATACTATGACATTGCCAAATCAAATAACACTGTGAATCATTCGTTACGTGAATACATGCATATGTTCACATAATTTCTTAACATTGTAAAATATTTGATTATATAATTGTTTTAATTAAAAAAA
>NW_017178262.1:0-705 GCF_001652005.2 Ceratina calcarata
ATTTCATTTATATTATTTTTTTATTTTAATTAATTATTACAGAATTGATATATTTTTTTAAAAAATTGCAAAATCTTGCTTGAATGATTTAGTATAAAATACAGCAACCATATAAGGCATAGAGGCGTTATAGTGGTCAGCGTGGCGCATGATAGCGAAGCGGTGCCACCATATTTATCTCGGTCACGGTGACTCTATGAAAGTGAGAGCCGTTTCTCCCTGATGCTTCGACTACCTGCGCATACGTACGCATTATCCAGCCGATTCCCCTCCGTCCGCGCGTAAGCTCTTACTCTTCTTCGCGTTCTTATTTTCATTCTCTATATTTCCATTGCCCCGTTTTCCTGTGGCTTTCGCATCTGGGTCGCGGGGCACCAACGAACCGAGATTGATTCGTAAACTGGAACTGCCCGGCCGTTCCGCGGTCGGCGGAATGAAAGTCATCCGACGATCTCATTGTTCCGATCCGGCTGTTATTATTCGGATCAGAACGCACGCGGACGCCATACGAAATACACGCTGAATCGCACGAGAAAGTCTTCGGTTTTCAGATCGGCGAAACGAGATAAGCGAACTTATTATTAAAATCGAGAGTTCGTAATCCGAATGAATGAATTTACTTAATTAAAAAGTCTGCAATCCTGATTAATTTTTTTTTTAATTTTTAATTCAAGGCAACGTAAGTTTCTCGTTCTTACAGTTAAC
>NW_017178263.1:0-705 GCF_001652005.2 Ceratina calcarata
AATTTCAATGCTCTGTCATTGTACTTATGTAAGGGTTTATACAACCTGAACTGTTAAGAAGAGAGACGTGTCACTTTTGCAGTGAAAGGTACGATATCCTAATCATCCGCCGGCGATTGATTCTTCCCGTCAAGCCACCATTCTCGGATGTTCACGTAGTAGGTTTTTCACGGGCGTGAAACCTCGCCGGTCGAGTGGAGTAACGAGAACCGTGCCGTAGCCCGCGGACAAGTTTCACTTTCGCGAAAAAGTCCCATGGCAAGAGATTCCGCGTTTGGAAAATCGATCGCGAGTCCCGTCACGTCGTTACTTTTCCCTGGAATCTCGGCGTGAACCAGACTGGGAACCGGTTTCACGGCGTGCACCGATCGGTCCTCGAGATTAAAGCTACCGCCGATTAAAGCGCGCTCATTTGTAGCAAAGAAATCAAAATAATAGAATTGTAAAATAAAAAACGAACAAGTGCCTGTCGACCGTAAATTTCACGAATCGTTTGCTCTTGACAAACGAAATGCAAGGAGGCTTCGTCTAATTGGGAATTGACACAGGGGCGTCATCAATAGATGAGGCATGATCAATAGATATAGCTAATCATTATGGCGAGGCGAAGCCAGGATTTATTGGGATTTGACATGGGGACGTGGCCAATATATATGTATAGTAAATCAATATGGCGGCGAAGGGCTTGTGATTAGCATTAGAAGC
>NW_017178264.1:0-705 GCF_001652005.2 Ceratina calcarata
TAACAATTAATTTTATACGGGGATCGGAATGTTTTTGAGTAAAATACAATATCGATTGATATTTTGGATGTCATACCCAAATCATCAATTTCGTACAAAAAATTGTATCAAAAATATTGAAATGCGGAGAAACGATATTACTTTCCGGTCCACCTAACAATATAACAACGTTTATTTGCAAAACATAATTAAATGTAATGTTTTTATCGATACACGAAAGGAATGTATTGCGGATTGGATCGCAATTTGAACTGGGTTAGTGATTGCGTCCCAAAGGGCTATCCTTATAATACATATCGCGCAATACATTACTTTCGTGTATATATGTACAGTAAAGAAGCGGAATGAAACAAAAATTCTATGACAATTTGTTGAGAAAAAGACGACGCGTAGAAACGTTTATAACGATGGATAATACCTGTCTATTGTTTTTTAATGTTTCATGCATTTCTTCTAATCAAACGAAATGAGACAAATATAAATAAAACGGAAACGAAACAATTTTTACTTCCGGTTACACGGTTGAAGTAACTTTGCGACGCAGTTACTTAACTCAGTTTAAATTGCGATCTACTCGAATTTTATAATTCCAAATATAAACTACTACCATAGGGATAATACACATAGAGAAAGTAAGTCGCGTCAAAAAATGCAGGTAGCCCTCCTACAACACGACATCCTATAACACGGTTTGCTCTAACACGA
>NW_017178265.1:0-706 GCF_001652005.2 Ceratina calcarata
GGTTACGCGTTTGATAAGGTAGCCATTGATATAATGGGACCTTTACCTATCACGAAAAATGGTTGCATATATATATTAACGATGCAAGACCTATTAACCCAGTATTCCATAGTAATTCCTCTAAATAACACGAGTTCTATTGTTATTGCCGATACTATGTTGAAACGACTAATTTGAACTTTTGGCGCTCCAAAGGCGATTCTTACAGATCAAGGGGCCAATTTAATCTCGTCTACAATAAATTATATAGCAAAAAGATTCGGCATAAGGCAATATAAGACAACAGCGTATAGACCACAATCTAATGGATCCCTAGAAAGATCCCATCATGTTCTATCAGAATATCTAAAAATTCAAACTCAGAAAAGCAGAGATTGGGACACTTGGATAGATCTCGCAATGTTCTCTTACAATACCAGTGTTCATGAAGGAACCAAATACACACCTTATGAATTGGTATTCGGCAGAACGGCCAGGATACCGAATTCTGAGCCGGATATAGATAATCAAATAGAAATTATATATTTCGATTATCTCAATAATCTATTCGAAATATTAAGGGAAGCACAGNCACAGTTTTGTCAGTTAGTTTAATTTCTTCCTAGTGTAACTAGTGCTTTTATACTTTACAATAATAATAAGAGACCTACGTGCAAGTCAGGCCATAGGTAAATATATATGTATTCAAGGGTCTGAATTAATTAGC
>NW_017178266.1:0-705 GCF_001652005.2 Ceratina calcarata
CGAGCGTAATCGTACCCTGGATAACTGGCTATCCGCTAGAAACCGGATAATTCCGGCGCTCTCCCTGCGTTTCGTCCCAGACCACTTTCTCGTTCGAGAGGCGAATTGGCTGGTTTAAAAGGGGGCGTAAGGGATGGGAGCGAAATGGGAGATAAAAACTGTGCGAGAATGATCCTCTTACCGGAGGACAGTGACGGTGAACGAAAAAAATAAAAAATAAATCGAAGGAAAGGAAAAAGTGGAGTGAGTGAAATTGCGAGTGTAATAAAGGAAAGGCGTTAGGGGCCAGCGATAAAGATTTAGTGTTGCCTACCGGAATCGAGCGAAGTCTGTATTCGGCTTAAGATAGAAAGGAGCATTGAAACCTATTCGTGGCGAGACTTGAACCTTCACACGGTAACGCTAGGAGGTCACTAATTGGCTGTTACATTTTAAACAACCGGCGGCGCGCGCTTTAATTTACTTTTATCTCCGCGCGGGGAATTTTCGTTCCCCGTTTTCATGGAGGTTTATAACTGGCCCCGAGGTTCGACTGGAAAAAGAGGGGTCTCTCGCGGAACCGGCACCATCCCACTGTCCGTTGTTTCATTCTCAATTTCGCGGCGGGCCAACGCAATTGCCCAGGCAGAATTACGGAGCGCCGGGGAGTGTACGGTTTAATAAATAGGAGAGGAAGAATGGGAAAAGCGTGAGCGAGAAAAAAAA
>NW_017178267.1:0-704 GCF_001652005.2 Ceratina calcarata
CTTTTCAATTTCGAATATTCGTCCCGTTAGCAAATTAGAAGAGCTTGAGGCACATAATCGATTGTTCCTCCGCCTCATTCAGACAAACCAATTCAATCATCATCGTGCTCGCCAACTATGTACCCGTGTCTTTGAGTTCTAATTAAAGCGGATACACATCTCCGTTAATAACACTATAACATAGCCACTTAACCATTTACTGCGAAGACGCTATTAGCTGCATAATGCAGCACGTTCCCGATACCCGCAGTATCGATTCACAGTTCGGCGTATCTCCATCCACGAGGACAGTAAGACTCGTACATAAGTCACACAGGTAGAGACTAGAGACCGCTTTCGCGTGACTTGTATGTGCAAGTACCGGGTGTAAATCGGCCCGGCAATGCCTAGAATGCGGTAACTGGGTTACACACCGAATTAAAGGATACGTCATCGCGATGAAATTCTTCATTCTTCTCGATTCACGTATGTACTGTTCTCAAATGCTTGTCTTCAAACCGGAAACAGTTCATTATCGTAATTCACGGTTCGATGGGAAACGTGCATATATAATCGAATTCTTTATCGAAGTTCATTGTGCATTGTTTATTTGTTTGTTAAATAAGATCAAGATTTAAGAAAATTATTTTCATATTTACTATTCATCAGGTGTTTACGTAGTTCTGTCGAGACTCCTCGAAATAAAATGGAGAAGCAGAAAAAGA
>NW_017178268.1:0-541 GCF_001652005.2 Ceratina calcarata
ATGACCAATCCTAGGGGTGGGTACTTAAAGTCAGTGGTCAAGTGGTCATTCCCTTTGGAATGACCCAAAAAATCCTGCCCGATTATCGATAAATGCGGGAGGAAACGAATATGCAAATTAGGAGCCGTGCCTTCTAAGAATCGGCCAATCATTTTGCGCAAACGTCATTTCGCCCAATCCGTTGATCTCCGAGAGGGTATAAGTACAGAGCCTCGGCGCTCTTCGGGTCACTCGATCGGTGCGAATGCCGGTCGAGACACCCCTTTTCCCATCCTATCCCAGTATGCGTGTGCGGTATGAGTATGAGTATGAGTGTGTGGGTACCGGTACTAGTGTGCAGTATGCCTTCCTAAATTCCACCCTATAACGGAGCGAATTTAACTTCATCCCTCTTTCTCTCGTTTCAGTCAATCCATTTTGCTCGCGTTTTAGTATACCCGCGCCGCGAATAGTAGTTTACCAGTCAGACTTTGCTCGAGTACCGGAGGGAGAAAAGAGTTGTGGTCCTGTATCTCGGGTGGCCTGTCTCGTCAGTCGCTGG
>NW_017178268.1:558-3313 GCF_001652005.2 Ceratina calcarata
ATCGTACGCAGCTCGACAGCTAGCTATTCATCTCGGCGTAAAACTGGGATATCGATTGGAAGAGAACAGGCGTTCTCCAGGTGAAAGTAGATTCATTCTTCCAACGATCAAGCGTCATATTCTTTTCTCCGGTATCAAAGCTGAACCGCTCCGCCTTTATTCCGCTTCCTTTGTATTTTTCCTCGGCTTAGCTATGCGCGATCGAACGACAATATCGCTCGGCGTCGGAACGCAATCCTCGTTTCCGGCGACCGACTTAGGAACCGCCGGGAGTTCGCGCAAGCGTCTTCCGGTCCGCGATTCCACGAACGGGCAGCGGCGGCCGGGGCGAGGGGTTGCTAGCCAGCGAATCAATACTTACATGTCCGCTAGTAACCAGCCAGTCGGGGTTCATCCTTCGCGATAGACGCGTCGAGGTCCGAGACGACCGGGATTCCGACCGAGAGGCTGAGTTCATTCCGTGGTTTCCTTCGCCACCCAGCAGTACCGTAATATCGATTCAACCGGACACCCCGAGCGAAAGCAGAGTCGCAGGAGACACGTATGAGGTGTGCATGCGACGTCGCTCTCGAGGTGCGAGGTGGCCAGTCGCGAGAGGTAACTGACCCTGTGCAACAGCTCGAACGTTCAGGTTGAGTCAACCCGAGGAGATCGAGCAGCCCGAGAGAGACCGGTGACCTCGGCACGAAGGATCGATCGCCGCGAGAGGCTCAACCTATATACCCGAGCGGTAAGTCCCTTCTAAGAGGAACCGAGTTCCGAGAGACGACTCGGTTTGAAACGCACGCGAGCCACGAGTGACGGAGGTTAGCGGAGAATCGGCTCGCGTTGCCGACTCGGAACAGGGCGAGTCGAAACCCAGTGCAACGATCGCGTTCCCGGGCTCGGCGAAAGCCGCGAGACTCGTCGCTCGTCTGGTGGGAGCGCGTGACCGCTCGTTCCTCACGGATTTCACGAAACACCCCCAAAACGGCAACCCGTCGTCGTCGTGGTGCTGCCGGGGCCCCGCCGTTAGCCGCGAGAGATCGCGAGAAGGGAGCTTCGCCGGAGAATCGGCCGGGCGATCGCCGAGAGGGTCGGCCTCGTCGTGCGCGACCGGATCAACGGCCACCACATACGCCGCTTACTGGCGGCCCAGTGAAATGGAGGAGAAGTCCTCGGCTCGGTTCTCCGAGTACCTGTTCGCCAAGATGGATGGTCATGACGTGTCGGCCTCTCAGGGTCCCCGTAAGGTGACCGCCGACACCAGGAAGTTCATGCGGGAGAATCTACTCCTCGTCGTTACCCTGTCCGGCGTACTGTTCGGCGTGATACTGGGTAAGCCTACACAAATCCCCCTCCAACGTATCAAATTTCTAAGGGTATGCACTTTGAAACAGACATTAGAAACCACTAATAGGAAAACATCAAATTAATTTCGCTGCCACTTAACTCTCGACTATATTAAAATAGACTTTATATATTGTATGAACAAATTTTATCTTAAGATCTCGAAAGATATAGTATTCGTATAATTTAACGTCACCTGGCAAGCGAGTATCCAGTTTAAATCTACGCGTTTCTTTCGTAAGGATGTGACACAACGAGGTATCGACCGGGGTGCAAACCTCGGCCGAGGCGTCTTCAGCATATCAGTAACCCTTACTTCTACGCGTTGACCTGATTCATATCGTACGGTGTGTCACGTTTCTGAACCGCAGTGCGAATCGCCGATATGTCAAACAAATGTCAGACGAGTTTTTTCCACTACTTGAGTTATTACCGAGGAGAGCTGCCAAGTGAAAATATATTTCCTTGTATACGTTTGTCGGGGTAAAAAGAATCGTCGAGCGGATTGAGAGCAGGTTACGCACTCGAGATAATGGCGAGGCTTTGCCAAAAGGCAGGCACGTTTATTAGGGAGGGAAACCGTGCCAAGGTCGAGCCAATCCGATATCACCAGATTTCACCGTTTCCGAGCGATTCGCGTTTGCATCGACAAGGAGTCCGCTTTTTGGTCCATTTCTCGTGGCAGTTCGCGATATGTTCCTTGCGCGTCACGTGCTCCAGCGGGACACGTGTGTTAATAACAGCCGCGTTACCGAACGATCGGGGCTTCATAATCGTTCGTAAAATATAGGCATCGACGATGCGTGACTCACCGTTGCTGAAAGCCGATTCATTTCGCGGGAAACCATTGACGAATCGGAAATACATGCGACGTGCACTAGCCCACGTCGAAATTGACGGTTACGTAAACCTGTGATCGTATTATCCCCGTTAAAAAGGTGTCGATCATCGGCGAGGGGTTTCTTAAAAAGTCGGGTCTAATTAACTTTCCGGGCGGGACTGGAAAGGGCAACCTTGAACGAACGGTTCTTTCCGAGGGATGCGTCTGAAAGCGGGACTCGTTTCTGAAAGCCCTCGAGCGCCCGTAGACGCGTTTTCATCCGCGAATCTAATTGCGACCACGACGCGGTTCTCGCCTCGTTAACAAATTCGAATCATCGCACGCTGTCTCCATGAATGCCAGCGACACTGTAATCGCGAGCGATTACGTTCAACGAGATGTCTGAATTCCATGCGCGCGCCTCCATTTTGGCAATTAATCTCCACGCGCGCCATTAATGGAAATATGCATACTCCGCCGTCGATTGAACAATGCGAATATCATTAAACCGACATTAAAGAAAGAAATCTGTTTTAGGTTCTCACGTCAATCGGGATAAAATACATACGTATAATTAAATTAAGGAGTCGTACTTTTTTTAATAAA
>NW_017178268.1:3612-14458 GCF_001652005.2 Ceratina calcarata
CATACATACATGCTTGTAACTAAATTAATGAATCATATCTGTTTTGAAATCTTCTATTAATTTCATAATCAGATGAAACGTTCTGCCAATTACGAGTATTATTACTCCAATAATTATGAAATTAATTTAGGCCCTTACGTCGATTAAAATAAAATACACGCATATAACTAACACTTATCGCTTGTACGAGCTCGCTGAATCGTTTGAAGTTTATTTGGCTCGCCTCGAGTATCTTTAAGCTGTGCAGCAGCTGATAGCTGTGATCTCATTATTTTTTCAGGATTCGGTTTGCGACCCCTGGGCCTCGGCGATGACGCAGTTATGTTAATCAGTTATCCTGGAGAGCTCTTCATGAGGTTGTTAAAGTTAATGATCCTACCGCTCGTGATCGCTAGTCTTATATCAGGTAACCTCAGCAAGTGGATATGTATAATTTCCCAACTGATTCACTCTCTTCAGTGTTCGTACGAAGAGTGGATCGATCATCTCCGTAATTATTAGATAGCTAAAGGTTAATCGGGAACGTTTCAGGTTCGGCGAGTTTGAACGCGAGGATGAACGGCATGATCGCCGTACGAACTTTGGTGTACTTCATACTGACATCGCTGCTAAACGCTGTCCTTGGCGTCGTCCTGGTTCTGCTCATCCATCCGGGTAATCCAGGGATCAGAAAATCGATCGCGACCTCGCACAGCGGTAGAGCCGTTAACATCTTGGACAGTCTTCTCGATTTGGGAAGGTACGTGCGTTACCGATACCGCGATCTTTTACTTTGCCGCGAGGTGTACAGTTGGAGGATATCGATCACCGGACTCGTTATTTCCGAACGCTTGCGTCAACACGTACGACGGACGGATGATGTTCCGGTAATTTTCCCACGATAAAACCGGAGTCCTTTACCCCGTCGTCTGAGCAACGGTCGACTCGTTCCACTGTGCTATATGCCTCGTCCTATAATCGGGATATCGTGCCAGCTCTCGCTGTATTCGCGTGTTATCAGATTATTCTCCATCGATTCCCTAGCTATCCTTTATCTGAACTTCAGTCGTCGTGCCCTTCAACCATCGTTTCCAATGCCCTTCAGCAAGAAATTCAATCGGCGTACCCGAACTCGCCTCTCGCGCCTCCACTTTTCGGATTTGTACGACATTTCAATTAAAATACGTAAAGGTCGGTCTGACGATCGGCGAACTTCCCCTAACAATCGCGGGAACAAAAATAAAAACCGATATTGATCTCCGTTCGTAAAGAAGTCCGAAGGTATAGCCGTTATTGTGCACACCGTCGACTAATGGAATTGCACGCCGTGCTCGCCGATAAACATAGCCATCGATTGAACTATAATAATAAAAAGTATAACGCCGTAGACTGGAACTTCTTTTCTATTGCGTGTTACAGGAACATGTTCCCGGACAATATTTTCCAAGCAGCCTTTCAGCAGGTACGGCCATCAGCTTATAAGACAACGTTTACGTGCCGCGAGTTAATCGATATAAGCTGTCGTCTGATATAATGTATTCTTAATTGATTCACCATCTGCTCGCGAGCTGTTCGTTTCTCACGTTAAACGTTCTCTGTTAGGCGCACACGGTATACGTTCCGAAAACGCAGCCGTTCCGGAATCTCACCGACGCGATGTCTACGGAGGTCCTCGGGGACGAGGAACTGATGAGGGTGACGCAGTACAGGAGCGGCACGAACACTCTGGGCATAGTGTTCTTCTGCCTCGTGTTCGGCACGTTCCTAGGTACGCTGGGCGAGAAGGGCCAGATCGTGATCGACTTCTTCAAGGCTGTGTTCGAAGTCATCATGCGAATGGTGTCAACCGTGATGTGGTAAGTGGTTAATAATATCGTGATTTATATTTTACTTGAGAGACACCCTGTATTCTACTAGCAGTTGCAGTTCACCAGTAAAAAATCACGATTAATTTGTTTGCAGGATGACACCGGTGGGCATCACCTCGGTAATAGCTGGTAAAATATTGGGCGTGGCAGATCTGGCGCTGGTGATGTCGCAACTCGCCTGGTTCATCGTAACGATCGTGGTCGGTGTGTTTTTCTATCAGCTGGTGATCATGCAGCTGATCTATTTGGCCTTCGTGAGAAAGAACCCCTTTAAATTCTACGCCGGCCTCGCCCAGGGCACGCTCACCGCCTTCGCCATGGCTTCAACGTGAGTCGTCGACCTTCGAACTCAGCCCGACCTTCAGAGTACCCATGTCGCCTATGTACACCTCACATGGCCTCGGTCGTGTCATCGTTTCTCATTTGATCGATTATATTTTTCGTAACCGATCAACTTATCGATTCAGAACAGAAAGATTCACGCACGCGGTTCTCTTTCTTTCCGAATTTCCTCCGCACCGCGTATCTTCTATTCTCTTCTTGTTTGTCTTTTCTTTTTTTTTTTTTCTTTTTTTTATTTCTCTCGCGCGGTTAACGAACGTTTGAAAAAACTGCAAGGCGAACAAGACTCGTGAAACAGGTCGACGAACGGTCTGAAATCGATTGATAGAGACAGTATGTTTCAGCCAGCCGAGAGGAGGCATTGCGAGGCCTAAACTCCCATAATACCCGTCCAGACTGAATCCCGTTCGAGCAGCGTTTCACAACGGCGTCTGTTCGCCGAACGACGACGACGACGACGACCCGGCTCGTTGTCGAACGCTGACGATGTCCCTTCTTTCCCGTCCGCCTCCCTGTCGCGTTCTTTAAATGTTCACCGCGTTGCACGCGGGGAGAACTCTTCGTGACCAATGAGAAAGAGAGAAAGAGAGAGAGAGAGAAAGGGAGAGAGGTATGCAGCTCTGGGTGGCACTTAGGATGCGGATACTCCCGGTTAGTAGGAACTGTGCGCGAACTTTCGGTGATTGTTCTCCAACACGTAGATAGAAAATCTCAATACGCGACACCGAAATTTCGATGAAGTTTGATATCAGACGACGAATGAGAAAACATGACTAACCCATTAATTGCTCGCAGCCTCGTGTGATTGTCTCGCGTGATTCTGTTCGACTCGTGACAATGAATGGGTTAATTGAAACAGGGAATAGAGACCGGTACGTGTGTGTTTATGCACGGGCGCGGAAGCGTTCGGTTACGTCCGTGCGTGTTTAGCCGGAAATCAGCTGACTCCGTGTCACCTGGACTGGATTCTTTGGCGTGGACGCCTCAGGGGCTTCCAATTATCCGAATCCTCTGTCCCTCGGCGTATCGGCGAAGGACAGACGAGGACGAGAACCGCCGAAACACAAAATGGCTTCGTGCCGACGATTATTACGTTACGTTAAGCACCTTTATTAATAATTGTCCAACTTCCAACGAGTGAGAAAAGGGAAGCTGAAAAAAATATTGATTGCTCGCGTCGAGCCCGCCCAATTCCAGGTTTGCCGGCGCCGTCCATCACTGGCCAGAACGACCCGAAACCACGATTCTATTCTCGTATCTTTAACTTGTTCATTAACGCGGATCACGCGAAGCAACGATCATTTTTTCAGTTTGTCCGTTACCGACGTCCTACTCAGATTCCTTCTCCGAGTGGATGTTTCCACGTGGCCATTGCTAAGCCCGTTTCGAGATGGCAGTCGAGGAATTGTTGGTTCGCCCGGGAAACGCGTAGTGATTTTTATAGAAAATGGCAGCGTATTTAAATTTCGATATACTTTCACTTATCGATTTATCGAATTATATATATAGTAAATGTTCCAATTTCTATTGAACATGTCAATTTCTAACATCACCTTTTGGGATGTGTGTCATTCGTTATCAATAATATACTCAGATCTGTCCAAATTCATCTACCGAAAATCAGAACTTCCCGGACAACCTAGTATGAATCGTGAGCTGTTCAGATGGGGCGAAACGATGGCCAGTTTGAAACATCGCGCGTTCCTTCCTTCCCGTTTTCCCATCCGATGCATCGTGGGACAGAGAAGCATTCGTTCGTGTAAAATATACCGCCAGTCGATCGATGATACCAATCGCGTTTCGCCCTATTTACGTACTGAACGTCGAACCTTTTCCGTCCCATAATTGCGGCGCTACAAAGACAAAAGAGAAAAAAAAGATCCCCTGCAAACGTCTCTAATTCAACTTGTTTTCTATGTGGATTAACTTTTTCCAGAAATGAGATCGTACACAACTGTGCGTACACACTGTGACTGACAATGAGAGAAAAACAGAGCTCTTAGAGTGTATACTGAACAGAGAACTGTATGAATATCATGATGATGTATTAGAACACGCGCTGCACGCGGCCTTTTGCAGGTGGTTCACTGAACAGAGAGGGTGGCCCTGGTAAGTAATCGATGGCCGCAACCATGAAGGTACATGCGTACGTTGTGTCTGTTACAGGGACCGAGCCAAGGCGGCGGGTTACGCGTTAACGAGAGTTATCTCGCAACGAACCTCAGACAAATTAACCCCTGGTTCAATTTTTCAGTTTCGCTATGCGGTCATTCTGGTCACTTAAACGATCCTCTAACGATAATGCCCTTTCTGTTACCACTTTGGCGCCGCTCTATCAATTGACCTCTCGAACTCTCTAAACCTATCATCGCAACTTCTAATCGTTCGCTTCGAGATTCGCGCGATTCACATCTCTCATTATCCTTCACGATTCTGATCACGAAAACAGTTCCGTTACATCTGATTGTTGTGAAAGAGTTAGACTGCGCCAGAATGACCCGTTCGACTCGACGATGGACAGCGGCCATGCAGCGCGCGGATTTTATATGATCGCTTTTCTTATACCGACCCGCGACACTCTCTGCCCGAATTTTACTAACGCAGATTTGTACAGGGCCGCCGCGCTACCCGTGACATTTCGCCTGATGACGGACAAGCTACGGGTCGATCCCCGCGTAACGAGATTCGTTCTCCCGATCGGATGCAACATTAACATGGACGGGACCGCGCTGTTCGTTGCCGTCGCTAGTATATTCATCGCGCAAATGCACGGCATCTCTTTGGGCTTCGGCGAGATCGTCACTGTTATGTAAGTCGATTTTTATTCCAAGCTAACGAGAGTACAATCGGAAAATTTTTACATATTTTTCTATAACATTCTTTTTTGGTCCGACAAATATTTCGATCGCCTATGTAAAACTTTAGATCTCCTCGAATTTAAACCTCTACATTTTGATGTTCGCTTTTTAAGTTTGACCTCGACCGCCGCGTCCGTGTCATCGGCATCGGTTCCAAGCGCGGCCTTGGTCTTGCTACTCGTTGTCCTAAGCGCCATCGACGCTCCCGTTTACAACGTCTCCTTATTATTCACCATCGACTGGTTCGTGTAAGTATCGCTTTCAAAAAAATTTTTCTCTACATCATTAATTTTTAATAATTTCTTCAATCATAATTAAATATATTTTCTTTATTTAGGGATCGCATTCGAACCACGAACAACATGTTGGGTGATTGTTACGCGGCTGCCGTCGTCGAGCAGTTATCTAAGAAGGAATTAATGGCGCTGGATGCTGCGGCTTACCAGGTACTTACAATTTTCTTTTACCCTTTGACTACTTTTGACGCTTAAAGGCGCTTAAAAACAGTGCGAATTTCGCACTTCCGCTTGAGGTTTAAAATTCGAATGAAAAAAAAAATTTTTATTATTTCCTGTATTTGCAGTCAGAGACTGTTCTGCCCACAACCATCGCGAACGGATGCATATCCGCCAACAGGGTACCTGATCCGGACACGATAGTCGTCGAGATGCAGGACGACAGCACGAGGATAGCCGGTGTCGCCAAGTAAACAGGCTTGTTGATAGGGCTAGGCCATCACTTTGTAAGAACCCAACGATCGCGTGCATTTTACGTTACCTACACGTCCCTCTGTCTATTCTGCTTTCGCTCTAACCGCAAAAGAACTACTCGCGAATCGTCAACATTTACAAATGACTCATGCCTTCTCCTCGTCACAGGGTAGGTAAAGTTGCTCGTCCCCCCCCGTTCCATTCTTCTTCTTTCCGGCGCTATCGATTATAACGAACTGCTACATTATTCCATCTTCGTGTCTCCATCGTTTAGATCCCACAATTTTTTTTTTAAATTACATTTACTTTGTACATCGATTCGATATAGACTTACAAAAAAAAAAAAAATGAAAAATATGATTTATGACAATTTTATTTGATATTTTATCGAAATTGTAATTAAGAAACGATTTTGTGGAGCAAAAAATTTTGTCACGTAGCTGTGATCCTCGCTCCGTTTCTTTCGCGTCTTCGACTCATTTATAATTAAGCGTTGCCCCTGCGCTTTGACCCAATCACCCCGCATAAATAAACGATCAATCGCAAATGTACCGTTCGAGGGATTCGGACTACATATAACGACTGTTATGCGACGATTATGCAAATTGCCCGGTACTGTGAATAGCCTGGCACGAGCGACGTTCAACGTTGAGAAAGTAATGCGAATTTGTGAAACAAATTGCGAGACGGAGAGACGAGGCTACGTCAGTCGAGAATATTAATAATTACTGTATTTACGCTGTCGATTATTTAATTGTGATTTTTTTTTTTTATAACATCCGTGTGAGAACTGTCGGTAGAATCTTTTGCGAATGATAGAATATTTATGTAACGCTTAAAATGGACATCAATCATTAGAGGAGGAATACATTTTATTTTGTAACTGCTTGCGTTTTGTTCGATTGTAAACAGCCATTTGAACATTTGGGTATTAAATCATTTAGCTTTTTAAATACACGAATTTTGTATAAACGTTCTATTTGAATCATTCATTCATCGATCTCATTCTTCCGTGCGATTGTCATTATTCGATTCATAACGAATGCATCGATTAAGGGGCTAGGATAATCACGTGGCTTTCCTAACGTTTGCCGATAAATCGACGTTTTTCTTCTGTTTTACTGATAATTAACATGGTAAAACAGAGCAAAAAATCGTGAAAAATGGTAGAAATGTGAGGAAAGTCAGGGGACTATCCCAACCCATAAAATTCCATATCGCTTGCCGCTTGGAATTGACGTGAACCGGCGCGCCGGACACGCTTCAACCCTTATCCGTTATTTCGTTTCAGCATCAGCGTGTTGCCGATACCGAGGAGCGTTACGGAAGAGACAGTTTGACCTGCGCTCTGCCTTGAAAGTTACAATTTGTACCGTAGCTTAGCGCGATTATGATTTTACGACACCGTCGAGTGCGACGCGTTCAAACAGGGATCAAAAATGAACAGAAAATTCTACACACACACACCAACCCTCGTCGCACCACTGTTTTTTACTACAACACAGAATTGCGTTCGCAGCGAGTCGTTTAGGTTCACGGTGATCGTGGCCGATATATCAAACAGAAAGTCAATATCAAATATTAGGCGGGAGTACGCGTTAGCGTTTGGTAACAAGCTTTGCGTAGTGACTTGTCTGGGTCAAGTGATCGACTCGATGGGATTAATTTGATGGAACTGCGTTCATTCGATTGCCAGACAGTCTTAATTGATCGACACGAGCGGCCAATCGTCGCCGCAATACAGCCACGATGACTTCGCGGCGGTTGATCGATGTCCCTTTTATGCGCGACTCGGATCTTGATCGATCGTTGACAATTACGTGGAAGAATACCTGCGGGAAAACTTCTATTAAAAAAAAAAAAAAAAAACTGTTAGTAAAGGCTTTACGCCGCGTTTCGCGTAGCGATTAGAACCGTTGTGATACGAATCGATCGATGGCTTCGTCGATCGATTCGACGTTTTGATAGAGACATTGTAACACTACCAGAAGATCGTAGACGAGAGAAGACGAGTAGGTTCGTTTAGCTTTAATCGTACTGAATTTTACAGTTTTTGGACCATCGACTTACTTACCATTAGAGCGGTGCACCGAAGTATCTCAGCTGACGCGAGTCTCTTGGAAAATTGAAAGACGACTTAAGTACTGTCGACCACCCTGCCTCTGAATTTTCGATTCAACTCGTTTAGACTAATCTCAGACTCAACACGAAGATCGTTCTGTGACACGTGAATAAGTTATTATACCTACAGTGAAGTCTATAAATAACCAGATTGCAAAATTGAATAACATTTTTAATATTAGATCCAACATCTTATAATTTTTTGGTGTGTCAGTAGGCTTACAGGAAGTCAAAGGCAAGCCACCTGAATTGTTTCTACTTTTTTGTTTTAAGTAGGGAGAAACGTTATAAACTTAAAAATTGTGGCCTTCGCTTCTGTTTCGTAAATCCGAGCTTCAGAAATTTTTGAACAAGAAGTAATACGCTAAATCTAATATTAAAAAAGTGATTCAATGTTGAAATATGAAAGAACATTTATGGACTTGACTGTATGTACGTACACTGCCGCTAAAAAGTTTGGAGCGTGTCGCAGTTTTGCAAACAAATAATACCTACGATTATCCACCGAATCCGACTGGAAACTGTAACTACACTTAATTCTATACTATAAATGATTTTAACGTGACGTTTAAATGGAAATTTCCACCAAGTTAGGTATTCACATTTTCCTTTTCGAACGACGGAAAGTGCTCCGAATTTTCAAGCGGTCAGTTCAAATACAAAACGCATCCGAAATGGGACGAGAGAAACAATTTCATTAGCGCTCATACGCGAGCTGATTTCAAGACTGGACAAGCAATACGAATTAACTATGCTGTCACGTTGTATAGGGGCAACTCCCAGGATACGGAGGAGGGTTCACTAACTCTAGGCACTAGAACCTTAGGTCGATACGTGTTCTATCGTAGAGACTGTTTAAATGTACAAATTAACTGGATAAATTAGTGCTTTCGTAGCGATTTTTATTTATGCAGTTACATTACGTGGACTTTTGCTTGTTCCAATTGTGACGAGTTACTTGTCGTTACTTTGATTACGCAGGATAGGTCGATGTGACGCGTTTCAGTTCTCGTTTTCATTTATGTACTACTAAAAACAATTATGGTATCACGGTATTGGAAATTGCCAAAGTTCGTAAAATTATTAATTAGCAATGAATTAGCATAGGACGATCATTTTTCTTTTAAAACACTTTCGAGATATGTTCGATTTGTTAAAATTCTACGATAGAAAACGCTTGAATCTAAGAAGATGAAAATTAAAAAAATTATCGAAGTACGACAATGTGCACAGACTCTGATAACTCTTTTGCAGCGATGGTGTTTATGACAAATGAAAACATGATTCTGTATCTTTAATTTAGAAGGAAAATCTCCAAGTTTTAATTGTCTTACGATGATTTGTTGCTAATTTTTAATTTGGACAATTTTCCATACAAACGTGATACCAGAATTTTTTTTAGGTAGTGTAGTTTCGTAGCGAGTTTAACGAGAAATCGCGCTTTATCGCTGAAGTTTATCTATAAAAAAAGGAAATATGAATGCAAGTTACACGTGTATAACCAATTTTTGATGAAAAACGAAATTAATCGCGTATTTGTATGTATGTATGTACCGTGATCGAATATAATTTTGTGATGATTTTACGAAACTGGAGTGTTAGGAACGGTTCACGCAAGGCTTTTCATAGTTCATTCAGAAGTTAACTAATGAATGGAGTAAACATTTTCTTGGAACGTATTTGTTTAACGTTCGGGGACAGTTTGTATCGTTTCAATAATTGCTTATTGTTCGAACGCAGTGATCTTGTTACTGTAATGGATGCGTATGATTATTTTTCGCCATGAGATTTTTATGACGTCTTTCGGAAGCGAGTTTGTTATAAGAAGTTGAACCAGTAGTGGTTGTATACTTTATTATTATACGATCACACATTTTGTATAAATGGTAATCACTGAATAGATTATCAAACAATTTAACGATGGTTATGCATATTGCCTTTGTACCGAACGAATGTTTGTAAAACGAAACGCTTTCAATATTCCTATAAACATCTTAATTTGTTCGGGAGAGTATACGAGAAGGAGATCTCATTTCTATAGCTGTCATATTGTAAAACTATATAGATTTCGACATTACGCATAAAGTTAGAAGGTTCGAACTTGAATAAGTGTATTCAAGTAACGTTAGAGGATTAGAATTGTTTTTTTAGATTCGATGATAAATGTATTGTACATATTTACCTGGTTTATATCGTACCCTATATTACTGGAAAAACGTGTTCCCACATATTTGATACTGTCTGAGACTTGTCAATTTTCAATTAGCTTTAGCGAGGAAAAGTAGAATAGCAGAATTGTTTTTTTTTTCTCATATGCGTGTATTTTTTTTTTAATTTTTCTGAGGAGATTAGAACTACGTAGACGAACAGCTTTGAACGATCAGAACGAATTCAATGTAGCCACGACTCCGTGAGAAATGTTGTACATATATATGTTATGTATGTACACTAAACTTACATTTGAATAAAACCGCAGATAAATATCGATATTAGCCGAGTGTTCTCATTTCATCCATGCAACTCTGGCTTAGTAATGGGCACTATCGACTAATTCAAAGTATCGACTACCTAGGGAATAATCGCAACGTACTATCTACTAATTAGTCGATAGTTTTGAAATATCGCTCTCGTGGTTATGCCTCTATAATAAATTAATGGAAACTAAATGCATCTCAGAATTCTTATTTCGCGATCCTTGAATAAATATAATCCAAAGCAGTTATCATGCATTACTTAGTACGGTAAAACTACCGAAGCGGAAAACGAAAACATAACATTGTCTAAATGAACATCTATTGAAATCAATTTCCTCTGTTTCTAATTTATTCATCTCTAATTTATTGTAAATATATTGAATAATTCTGATTAATATATTAATGGAAATGAATATTGGCATTTTTATTTCATGTTCCTTGACCAAATGACTAATCCCTGTTTTCGAAGTGCAATTCTTCAACGAAATACTAAA
>NW_017178268.1:16033-17073 GCF_001652005.2 Ceratina calcarata
ATCCTGTATCTTGGGTGGCCTGCCTCGTAAGGCGAGGGGGTGTTTCTGTTCCATTCCCAGGTGCAGTGCGTAAGCTCGGTGAGACGGATTGGTCGTGGTCAGAGCACTCTCCGCAGAGGTATGGTCATCCTTGTGCAGGGTCCTGCTTGGCTCGAACTCTGGCTACTCAAGTGAAATTTGGCCTCTTTTGCTCACCTTAGTTTTAAATTAGTGTCAATAGTTAGAGTCAATAGTTAGAGTCAATAGTTCAAGTCTTGTTCGTAATCGTATCAAATTTTCTTCCATATTAACTTCGTATTATAGAGTGGCAATTTATAAGGGAGGCAGGGGGATGGCAGGAGGATGGAGGCAGGAGGGCATAAAAGGAAACGTTTTTTCAGCAACGTAAGCAAGTAGGAAATTATTAACGAGAGATCGTGCGTAGAACATCGACAGATAATTTTAAGAACTGGCACATTCCAGGTGTGGAGAAGTGTTCATCCCTGAAAAGAAGGCAGGAAGGCAGGAAGGCAGGCAGGCAGGAAGGCGGGCAGGGAGGATGAAAGGAAGGATGGTAGGAAGGAAGGATGGCGGGCAGGAATGAAAGTTGGCGTGCAGGAGGGAAGGCAGACAGAAAGGATGAAAGGACGAAAGGAAGGAAGGAAGGCATGCATGAACGAGATCATCGTCATATATTTTCAAGACACGAGAGAGGAGACCGAAGAGAGAAGAGCGAACAGAGAAGAACGAATAGAGAAGAACGAAGAGAGAAGATCGAAGAGGGAAGATCGGAGAGAGAAGAACGAAGAGAGAAGAGCGATCACCTTACAAACTAACGCAAGACGCATTTGCGTGCGGTGTGTATGCGTGTGCGGTGTGTGGGGCAGTGGGTATTGTCCACTGCCCGGGGTCTCGAACGTAGTCACCTCCACGCGGTGAGACCTGGGTTGGAAGCGTTTGCAAAGTCTTTGCAAACGCTACCAAGCGAAGAACTACGATTTATTTTAAGAATCTCTCTATCTCAAATTGTAAAATATTGTAAAGTATGTTGGTCTCTATCA
>NW_017178268.1:18128-28827 GCF_001652005.2 Ceratina calcarata
AATTTTTAAAAAATTTTATTTTTAATACCCTCGTTATCAACAATCTTTTACGATCTATTGTGCAAATCAATATTTTTAGTCGAATGATCGTTGATTTTTGACTGGAAACCTTTTTATTGGCCTAAATTCCGCTCGGGACGATGGACGTGGTTTCCGAGGTTCGATATCAGTTTGTATAAAATGAATTCTTTTCAAATATAATTCTCGCATTTTATTTTTCTCGCAACATTATTGATATTGAGAACAAATCGAAACCCATGAAATGAAACTTGATTATTGAAATTGACACGGATTCATGAGTATATAGTGAACTTGATCCTATCCCTTCGTACGGACACTCGAAGGCGATAGAAATCATGTCACAAACTAAATAAAATTATATTTGTCAAAACATACCTGTTTACGTAACAATTTCTAATCACTGGCTGTTCTTTCTGTCATACTATATGTAATCATCAGTCAGTGAGTGGATATAGAAATTGGGTCATTTGTTATATTGCATTTAAAAAGAAAGAAGAGAAACATTGATTGTCTCGTCTTACATTTAAAAAGAATGAGAGATTCGAAATTCCGATTGCACATAATCATTTTATCTGATAGAGATAAATTCTAATAAAGAATTGGCAATTCAAAACCAAACAAGCAATACTTTCATAAGCCTTTAAATATGAGTGTAAAAAGATAAAGTTTAGCTAAACTGCGAACGCAGACAATCAAAGGCTTGATTAACACCGACGGGGAGACATCTTATCGACGCATCTATTTCTCAATAATCCCAACATGGAAAAATACGCGGATGGAAATCTGAAATCGTAAGTGCCAAAGTATTATTCCAGTTTTTTTTCTTAACTAATCCTCCTTAAATAGTGGGAGTCATTACAGTTTCAATCATCTATCGATAATCTAGAAGGCAACATCGTGTGTTTCACTGTTACAAATTCTGGGCAGTCTATCGCTTCAAACTTTCCAGGGATTTATTTCCTAAGCTTATAAAACGAATTCTTCTAATCTAATGAATCGCGATGAATTTGATCATCGATATCTGAATCATGCACGGGTACATAACGACACGTATTATAAACTTTTACCTACCAATTTTAATACAATTAATTCAAATCCCGTGAATGGTTGATTTACAAAAAAAACAAAGAGTACTACTCTGCACGTTTTTTATGGATCGCGTATGGTTATTGAAAATTGACTAAACAGTCTGAATACTTATGAGCGGTATATATACCAGAAGGAGGATCAGGCCAGCCCAGGTAGTTGATCAGCGGCTTCGGTGCAAGACGGTATCACTATGACGGTCGCAGAAATTAATACACAATCGCGGATCGCCATTGTCGGGGGTGGTTTGGTGCGTGTTTCGAAATTTCATTAAAAAATTTAAAATACTCCGAGGATCGATTTGTTCCACGATTTCTCATACGTGTGAATATTATTCTGTGTGTGGACTTGAGTCAGTGGAGAATCGATCCAGTTAATGTGCGATCGTTTTAGGTTGGTGCCCTGGCGGCTTGCTTCTTCGCGAAGAGGGGCCACTCGATCACAGTTTACGAGTATCGTCCAGGTGAACACTTTTCCCACGTAATTACTCACGTTTTTTAATTACTTTCTTTATTATTCCCTTCACATTTGGCAACTGATTTAGACATCAGAGTCGAAGATTCGCAAGGTCAGAGTATCGATTTAGCACTGTCGGTTAGGGGACGAGAGGCTTTGAGGGCGGTCGGTCTCGAAGATGTGATTGCCGAACGTCATGGGATTCCCATGCGTGGTAGAATGATCCACAACAAGGACGGTACTCTCAATGAGATACTTTACGATGGCGTGAAAGGAAATGTGAGTGACGATATATAAAGGGATACTTACATTTTAAATGATTTTCTATTATTTTCGAAGTACTGTTTAAGGTTGAGACGTAAGATCACTGGCAAAAGTTTGAAAGAAATTACGAATTTCTAGAAAAAATAGTATAGTTTCGACGGCAATTTGTAATGTATGAATCTCCATAAGAAGAAACGTGTTATATGAAAATTGTTATAACTTGTGTAAAAATTCATGAATGACTCTGAAATTTTGCATACGTTTCCATATTAATAAAACATACTTAGATATAAATTTGGCAAAAGATTGATTTTACTTTCAGCCTGTAAAACCTTAATATAATATCTAATGTACTAAATGACCTAATTCCTGTTCGCGTAACAATTCCTGCTCACTGACTTTTTTCTGTCACTTTATATGCAATATCATATGCCAGCGAGTAGAAATCATGACGTGAACAAAAATTGAAATATTTACCATAATCATAAAAATTTGAATACTTCGTTATTGTTCTTATTTACGTCCAACCTTAAACAAATAATTGAAAAATTATTGATGTGTCTGAAACTTGTGTAAAGATTTGTTCATTTCACTTTGACAGTGCATTTACTCGGTCAGCAGGAAATACGTAAACATAGTTCTTCTAAACGGTAAGTTGTTAATTGTACAGAGTGTCCCCGGATTAAACGATCAAACTGCACGAGTATGTTCTATGAATTAAAATGAGAAAAAAGAAATGTTATATAGACATTGGTCTGAAAATGCTTTATAAAAGAGTTATAATTAAGAAATGAACTTTATATAAGTCAGTAGTGAGTTCGTTGTTGGTACATCGAAGTGTCATAATAAGGCGACGGTATTTATGACACCTGATCCTTCTAGCCATGTTCACTAGTTGTAATATCAAGATTTATTACATTGAAAAGAAGTTTTCATTTCATTGAAAATAATTTCCATTCTCTGTTACGAATAAAAGCATTACATCCTAGCTTTATCAATCTCCGAATTTCACTGTCATCTTACTTTAGTTCAGTGACAGAATCATGGGTAAAAGGAGCATAATTTTAACAGGTCAATGTTTATATAACATTCCTTTTTCTTGTTTTTCTCGTACGACATAATGGTGAAGTTTTATCTTAAGTTTTATTTTAAGACATTATTAAACTACTTAATTACTAATAAAATAATTAAAGGCTAAACAGAAAGACGAACAGGTTTGGCGCTTATGTTAATTGACATTGGCATTCATAGAATTGTGTTAGCTCGATTTATTTAAATATCATTGATGCACATCATATTACAAATCAATCATTTCAATGTTGACCCGCGGGATGGATGAAAAAACAGACGACCGGTCATAGTTTGCCGACCCCTGATTTAGACTAATCGTGTATTATTTAAATTACGCGTTAATCTAAAAGAAGAGGAGGATGGTTAAAAAGTGGTGAGCGAATATCCGATGACGCGGTAGTGCGTGAAGCCACAAGAATTCGAGCGTGTCGAGTTTCTTGCTACCACCGGCTTGTAACTTCTTACGATCTTCAGAACGATACGCGCGACGCCAGAACGCCATTTTAATCCGACATGCGCCTACTTACCATGCGAAAAACTTTTCACATAATCTATTAAGTTTCAATGTAATCGAACCAGCGTAAACGTACTTCTCTCAAGATATCTTTTTCCCATTCTGAGACGCGGTGAGAGTTAAGTCACGTGGTATACGTCGAAGTAAAGAGAGAGAAATTTAATTGTATATTTATCCATTGAAAAACAATTTTTCATTCAACGAAACTTGATATTGATTACACAGCCGCTGAGAAATATCCCGAAGTGACGCTCCGTTTCAATCAAAAAGTCCTCGACGCGGATTTGGACAATGGGAAACTCAAAATATTAGAGTAAGCATTTTCCAATAAGAAATAGTAGAAAAGATTTTTCGGTACGAAAGGAATAGAGCGTTGAGAATTTTTTAGCACAAAGAGCCAGAAGATAGAAGACGTGGAAGCTGATTTAATAGTCGGCGCTGATGGTGCCTACTCGGTGATCAGGAGAACGATGGCCAAGAGGCCGTTGTTCAATTACAGTCAAACGTATATCGAACATGGATATGCTGAACTGATTGTGCCGGCCGATAAGGATAACAATGTAAGCGAATTTAATTTAATATAGAAATCATTTAATCAGCATGGCGACATGTCGTGAATATTTTAATTCTCACCCTATTTTGTTACTAATGGATTTTACAATCCTGTGTATAAATAAATAAATATTATTCTCAATTTGAAGTTCGTAATGACCAATCGGGATCTTCACATTTGGCCACGGGGCGAGTTCATGATGATAGCCCTGCCGAACGAGAATCGCACCTTCACTGCAAATATATTTGCTCCATTTTCCACTCTGGACAAACTGAAGACCCCTAAAGAACTTTTAGACTTCTTCGAGGACCAATTTCCAGATTTATTAGAATTGTTCGGTAGGGAAAAGCTAGTGAAGGATTACTTCGACAGGGTACCGAAGCCACTGATCTCTGTCAAGGTAACTTCTCACCTTCCATTTCTTCTTTCTGATCTCATAAACCGTACTTGAGAGAAGAATCAAGAAAAATCTTCGTTATATTCCGCGAAAATATGCGTAGTGCAAACCTTATCACATTGGTAAATGCCTTCTGGTCGGAGACGCCGCTCACGCTATGGTGCCTTTTTACGCCCAAGGAATGAACACGGTGAGTATCACCTAGAAAACCTGATGCATTCTTCATGCATCATTTTTGTGATTCAAATGAAATATAATTCAACTAAATGAAATATATAAGATCGATTTATTGATCTCTAAATTATTGAAAATTACAATTTTTGAGTTGAAAGACAGTAGCGCAAAGTTTACTTTTCTTCTATTAGGGGTTCGAAGACATTTTACTACTCGACGGTTTGATGGAATGGTACAATTCAGACTTTAGCAAAATTCTGCCGAAGTTCACGGAGCTCCGGTGCGAGGACGCACACGCGATTTGCGACCTCGCCATGTATAACTACGTTGAGGTATGTCACTTTCCTTACTAAGTAATTCCATTCAGTATTACCCACAATTTATTTTTTACTGTCTTCTAATTCCTACATGAATAACCTCAAGTGCTTAATCACAGTTAGTTCACGCTTTGCGACAGATCAGAAATTAAATATTTATAACAATTCTACATTTCATCATTTTACATGTCTAAATTATGCCTATTTACACATTTATACTATTTTGCTCATATTACATACAATTATCTAGGAGAGAGTAACATGGGCTATTCGAGGCTGTCCAAGTGGACAGCACTGTATGTTTAGAAATGATTAAAAAATAGATAATCTTTCTAGATGAGGGATTTGGTGAGGAGGACGTCGTTCCGGCTACGAAAATACCTGGACACATTCCTGTACAAGCAGTTCCCGAACACGTGGATACCGCTGTACAGCACGGTCCACTTCTCGCGGATGAGATTCCGCGACTGCATCGCGAACAAGAAATGGCAGGACAAGGTGGTCGACCTAACAGACAAAAGTTCATACGAGGAAACGTAAACGTAGCGTGCGAATCGTCGAGAACGTACGTGGACAAGTATCTCTCTTTTTTACAGATAATCCGCAGGACCGTCTGGTGCATGGCGTTCTTAATCCTCGCCGTAATGGTCTATCCCTTCGTCGAAATAACGGGGACAAGCAGTTCGCGTTAAACGGGCACAACCTCGTGGATATGTATAATTGTTTCACTCTGAATAAAATTAATTACAAGTTGTAAATTCGAGGCGATCCTCATTATTGTGGTCGATACTTAACTTTATAAAAATGTACAACCTTTAATTGATAACTTATGTTGACGCTTGAGCAAATCTCGATTAAGGCCCTTACCTTATCATTATCTTCGTCATAATCCTTATTCTAAACGCAATATCGATCTGGACTGTACAGGGTCAGCCTCGAAATATGACGATTTTTAATAACTCGTGAGGTATTTGTTGTACGATAACAATTTTTAAACAAATGGTGAATGACTTCCGAAGGTACAGTGGTGTGATCTGTTTTTTGTTTCTTTGCTTTTTAATTGAGATCTGACATTACGAGTTGTTCGAAGTCGTCACGTTACGAGACTCACTCTGTATTATTAAGGATGTATTGGCTATACAGTCAATCCCAAAAGGTTAGGCACTTTAGAAACGCATTTTTTAAAAAGAAACCAGACGTCGGAAGAACATTGCTAATAATAAACAACAACAAAAAAATTTTCGATTTTTCCAAGATTTTTCCAAGGGGTACCCCTTCAATTTCGTCCAAATTTTCGTTTTTTGCCTATAACTCCCAAACGGATGGACTTACGGAAAAATTGTATGAGACCTTTTTTGTAGAGGACGATGAGATCTACAATTTCCATACAAAAGTTATTCGCTAGCATTAATAGTTTACGAGTAATTTACGAAAAACGAAAAAACAGTTTTTTGCAATTAACTCGTTAAATATTGATGTTAGCGAAGAATTTTTGCATGGAAATTGTAGATCTCGTCGTCCCCTACAAAATGGTCCCAAAAATCTTCCTATAAGTCCATTCGTTTGGGAGTTATTGACAAAAAACGAAATTTTTCTCCAAAAGTTCGCCGTTTCGACGCTGGAATGGTCGAATTTTGTCAACATCAATAAAATGCGAAATAATCATACTTAACTCATTAAATATCGAAATTAGAAGAAGAATACACTATTTTTAATTATAGGAAATGCATTTTTCTAAGGCACATAAACTTTTAGGATTGACTGTATAGTCAATACATCCTTAAACCGTTTTAACACTATTTGATTCCTTTATGGAAACGCGTTAACATATATGGAATTTTAATTGACTAAAACCGCACAGAACTAATTATTCTACACCCACATTTCGCTTCTAATCGTTATCTATCTAGTAAGTAATTTATTTCTCTTCTAACGCTTCAACCCTTTACAATTTGTAATTGTTTTGCGATTCGTATCACGACAGTAGCTCCATTTTCACCGATTCCGCGTTTTTTATGTATTTGTGCTTCTGAGTTTCGAACAGATCTATCGTGTGTTTGATGAACTTCTCGTGGTACTCGTCGATCTGTTCTCTCGTCGGTTCCTCTACCTTTGGTACGTCCAGAGGACTGCCGACTAGAAGTCATTAATTTTCCGATAATACGTTTAAGTTTCACGCGCAACTATTTCGTCGGACATTTTGTATTATATCAAATTAGCAATTGTCAAACTATATGTTTATTGTATTTATTATTAAACTAAACACGGTTCTTGTAATAAATATATTATTTCACGGTGTAGAAAACATTTCGTAATGTGAAAAATATAAGGGAAGGTCGTGAATGCTTACCGACAACGGTGATAGGCCTCCGATGCGGGGCTACTCCGAAGGAGTATTGAAAAAGTCCACGTCCCTTCAGGACAACCGGTGCCAGACCGATTATCTTACGAACATAGTGCTGAAACTTTCTGAAGGACGTCCCCTCAGGTCTGTAAAACTGGTCGTACAGATCCGTTTCCCCAAACGGAATAACAGGCACTAAGGGAGTCCTGAAATTTCAAACGAAGAAACGTTAGCAAAAGAATTAGTAAAAACTTGAATAAAAACAATGACAATCTTTTGAAATTGTAACAGTTATTAGATATCACATTAATAAATCACTGTTCAAAATTGTAGATATTTTACGGGGCTATTAAAAAGTCAATACATCTTGAATTCTCATGGATGGCAAAATTTTCATTTCATCCATGAAAAACTGTAGATGTATGTAAGATCGAAAAATATAGTTTTGGCTAATTTTGTGGATAACATTGACAGTCTGTCTTAATATGTCGCTTATCAGTCTACTTAAAAGCAGAAATAAGCAAAGTTCAAATTTAAGTGATAATATTTCCTGAAATGGTATTAGTTCTCCAAGATTGAAAGAGAATTAACAGAGAATAGGTCTGCGCGTTAATTTGTATCGTCGTAAACATTAGTAAATCTAACCCATGCTTCAGTGCCAGCTTTATGAAGCCTTTTCGCTTTTTTACCAGGGTGCGATACGTGCCCGGTTGACACTCCAACGATTCCGATGCTCCTCCGACGATCAGAATCGTTATCTTGCCCGTGTACGGCGCAGGAGGTTTCGTCGATAGCTGATAGTTCAAACTCTCCGAGGAGCTGCTCACAGCACCTGTTCAAATCGATCATGACAAACATGAAAATTTATGAACAATATTAACTCATTTGCGTCATAAGGAAGTATAAACATGAGGGAGGTTGCCTATGGCCGGTATTCAGAGTCGTACTCACCGTTCATATAAGCATACTCGCGGAAGAACGGGACCTTGAAATGTTGATCCAGGATCACGACCCGTATTTCGAGTCCCGGGAACAACTGTTTGCAGCCGAGGAAGTCCGAGCTAAACGCGCCGCAGATGCCTGAGGACATAATCCCGTGCGGGACACTGCAAAACAAGTAGTTTCGCGTCGGATCCAAATCGGTAGTCTTTACCAATTTCAACGGGAAGTAATCGCAGTAGTTGCGCATCCATGCGGAGTTCCTCAGCCACTTGCACCACCTTTCACTGAAATAAACGATTTGCTATTAAGGGGTTGGACTCCGACTGTAGCAGACTGTACAATTACTGGAACTTACCTTCTACCGCCTTTGTTGCACGTGTCCCAGTCGTAGTACATATAAAGAAAATAGATCGGCATAAGGTATCGCACGTACTCTGTGTAAAGAAGCAGGTAGCCGGCGAGTACATAGCCGAGAAAGTTGCCGGTTATTATTAGAACGACCCAAACTGTAACGGAAAGTGTTTCCAGTCGCCGTTTCAACGGCACGTTAAACGGCGCAAATTTTATCCCAAGAATCTCCATTGTTTATCTCGTTTGACTCTCCCTCCCTCGATCGTATCAATGCAATTTCTTCGGCGTATCTGGTGACAAACCATTCGACGCGAATGTTGTGTTAAAACAATAACTTTTCTAAGGACCGGTCATTTTCACTGAGCGCGGTAAGAAGAGATATGGAAAAAGTGGCGTAGATTAATGTTAAATTGATAATGCCAAGTCTTATTTTTCATTAGAATCTAGCCTTATTTACTGTATCCTATCAATAATATTCAAGATACAACTGGGCTTAATGATCTTCAGTCGTCGTTAAAATCTTCAGTTGGTTGTAGGAACCGGTCTCTGCCATAAATTTAAGAAATGTGATAAAAAGCTATGTCCAATATTTGAAGCTATAAACCTTAAGGAAAAATGATATTTACAGAGAATTAAAATTTATAAAATCGTTCGACTTATTATTTCAAGGTACGGAGAATTTTTAATGTATAATTCTTAATACTTTCTATATGGTTTTGGCACTTTTTTGTAGGATTGCATACGAATTTACGACTGTTTCCATTGTCTACAAGTCGTACAAGTTTTCTCACTTTTTATTGTCTATCTTAAACAACATCCTCGAAGTTGATGTCGTTTTAACTTTAAAATATTCTCAAAATATGTATTAACAATTGTACAAAATTACAAAATTCTGTCATTGTTGCATCCACACTTTCTCATAAATGAAATCAAAATTTTCAACATAAAAATTTGAAGATAACTTTTTTCGGAGCCTTGCAAAATTTCTGAATATTCCACAGTCTTTTATTAATGTAATACCTAATATTAGGTTGAGGGAGTAACTGTAAAAATTTCAATGAATTATCGTTGTTTTAAATAGCATCTGTACTGCATATTCATGATCTGATTTGAATTCTTTCCATATTTTATTTCATTTATTAACAGTCCGACAGTAAGAGTATTAAAAAAAATGCTAATACGAGATCAAGTATACCAATACATAATTTATCAGCCAATATTTACATGAATCAATTTAAAATTCAGCTGCGTTATTTAGCCATTGTATATTTATTCTCTTCTCTGAATGAATGGCAATATCCGAACGACAGTCGGAAATGGTACATAGGTGTTCACCGCAAACTATTGATTATCGACAAGATGAAATCCGGATGAATAGAAACGATGAGCAGTGACTCGAATGATAAATCAGGGTCAACGATCTCGAACAGTGGGACGTTTCCCGAGATACGCGTTTCAAACGGGAGCCCGCGTCTCGCGCTCAAACCGACATTATCAAGACGGAGCGTGGGGCTAAGTGTGTCAAGTACATGCCAGCTCACCGACAGCTTATCCAAATAAGAATTCGTCCACTTGTACATACATTTTTAACCTTTCGCGAGTAAACGAGCCATGACATTCGAAGCCGTGAAACGTGTACTTTGACTGCTTTCATCGATACTTCCTATTTAATTTAATTTATTTAGAAATAGTTTCCAAAACGCTCCGAGTTACGAGTCGTTGAATACAACCGAGTTAGAGTCGTCGACCTCACCCAGATTTCTTTTGATAACGCCGGTCCAAATTTCAGTCCCTGTATTAATTAGATTCTAACGGTGCTCCGATGAACTGACTCGCTGGTGCAACGCGTGGCAAACGTGGTCCGGACTTAGAAACTAAATCGTTCACGTGCTCTTCGAACAATGCAAATACATTATTTATAGCAAGAGAAAAGGAATTGAATTAGCTAAATAAAATAGATCGAATTATTCTTTCGCTACTAAACGTATGAGCTATGTATGTAGTATTTTAATTTCTGTTATACTCAATACCGTTTGCTTTCTACGATTTTATAAAATTTTGTGTCAATGATTTTTAATCACTTTTACTTAAAAATTAGAAAAATTACTTAGAACTTTGTATGTACATTTTCCTAATTTTATCAAATTATTGATTTCATACATCAGATTTGATAAAATCATCAAAGTATGTATATGAAATTTTATAAGAA
>NW_017178268.1:29072-34644 GCF_001652005.2 Ceratina calcarata
AAATTGCGCAATTTTTTTCCTTTCATTTGAAAGTTGTCGAGGTGAACACGGTAAATATTTATCTATTTAATCGAGTTTAAAAGTTTAATAGATTTAGAATCATTGAGAATATTAAAACAAAACTGGTTACACAGTTATTCATTTTCAAAACTCAGGAATTCATTATTATAATTGCAATAAAGGTCAAAAGTTCTGTTATTTGTGAATTCACTAAGTCTAGTAAAAGACTTAGTAACGATATAATATCCTTTCCTGACGAGAAGTCAAGGAGCATTCGATAAGGAATTTAATTATTTTTGTCGGTGCATCGTTAATTTATTCTGTCAAGTCTTATCTGGTCCCATACGAACTACTATGTCTCGTTTGCAATTGAAATTTACCGACTCGTTTCGACACCGACGAATCTATAATACACAGCATTAAAGAGAGCAAGGTGAGACTCTGTGTAGACTTCTTGTAGAAGACGCGTAAAAATGTAATTTTCGAATGTTACGCCCCGGTAAAGTCGTCAACTCACTTTTCGTAATCGGAGCTAGCATCAATGAGAGTCTCGAGTGCTGCTTGCTTTGCAGAAATTCTTGCTTCAGGGACTTTTGACGGCTTCATTAAACATTCGAGAAAGAAGGGGCGGGTGTATTAATAAAAAGGGGTGTGAAGCGATTCCATGGTTTGAATCCAAAGTGTGCTTCGTACTTGAGCCCTAGGTTGCACGAAAATGAGGATGTAATTAGAATCGTTATGGGACGAAGTCTTTGTCAAACGATGTGATCCGGTCGCGCGGAAACTGGCCGCAGGAAAGTTTCCACCGACACCCACCGTGCTTCTAATTTAGAACACCAAAATCAATCAAAAGCGTCACCTTAATCAACGTCATCGGCGACTTTCCTCCAATCGCTATGCCGTTAATAATACCATTATCCTCGAACGCAAATCCGCCGTGAACTATGATATCAATTCCTAATCACACACCGCCATAGTTTCAAAACATGGAAACACGTTTATCGATCAAGAAAGCATGTTTATCATTTATCGTACATTTATAAGATAAGGTTTAAATTTTTATTTGATTTCCGACTATTGACTCGATTTCTTATCAAAACTGCATAATTGCCACTTGTAACGAATGTGACGTTGATTTATTATATTTCTAGAGTTAGAGCAACAAAATTAATTTCCATTCTGGTCCCTGGAATATTTTCCAAACTGCAAAAACTGCATATAATCTGACGAAATGAAACTGATTCGATCGAAAAGCTAGCGAAAATAATTTTAGCGATTACGTTTCACGATTCGCAGGCAGGTATTTGAATTTTCGTTTTGGATGACATCCAGTTAAGACGAGCACGTGAATCGAAGTAGAAAATGAAAGAGGGAATTCAACGAAAAATCGAATATAGAGACACCGTTGACGCTTTACCTGCGGCCACGAAGAAGACTTCTTCCATTTATAGAAACCGGAGAATCTCAGTTTCTAACCCGTCGTTCGGATCGTGTCCTCGAGCTGGGTCACCTTTCTAGTTTCTCAGTCAGGGCGACCACGAACGACTTGTTCGTTGAAATGAACGAGTCGGCGGCACGTTGCACACTGACTCTTCGGCGCTTGGCGTTGAGTCGCGCGAAGCAGACAGACAGGAAAGAGTCTGCGCTCGTATAAGTAGAAGTGTACTCAATGCCGGTGACTCACACATTCAACGGTGTGCGTACGTGTGGTTGAATCAATGAGTCTCTCTCTCCAACTAGAATCTTGCTTTACCTTCCTTCAGCGAAGGTGCCCGATAAAAAATCGACGTTGCCAGATGCGGTTTAGTTTTGCCTCCCCTCTTCTCGATCGGTCGAGCTCCAGCTGCAGAGACGATCTGTACGGTGGTCGAATTTCTGCGAAAGGATTGCTATTTGGTTTGAGTAAAATTTACTCATTTTAAGCAAAATAGATGTATACCCAATATTCGGCAATCTAATGTTATTCTGGAACTACTAATCCAGAATTAAAAGTTTATAACAGAGAAATGTGTATATAAAAAGAAAGTCGGTATTTCAAATGTTAATTAACTCGTATTTGTCGTTGAGCAAGTGTTAGTTAAGGAGTTCTTATCTTACTATTAGACTGCGGATTTTGATGCTAAATAAACTACTTATGGTATCAGTTGAAGAAAATGTATTCCGAATTTTCTCTTATTTCTTAAGTATTGCAATGTGCACTTTACCTTTAGTATTCTATACATTTTTCATGAATCACTTAAGTGTGTTCATATTTGTTGTACATACAATTTCGTCATTAATGCATGTAATACGCAGTCTACTTATTATTAACTTCTTCGATAATAAACAAGTATCGGGCCGGACTATAATTAACATAACGTTACGTCGTTGAAAAACATAGAATGTAATTTTCCTTTACTAATTGCCAGTCAATGTAAATAAAGAAACAGCACGAGGTTCACTTCTCCATGTATTGAAATCACTCGCAACTGGATTAAATTAGTATCTGTTCAAGTGAGTTCTTATTTATTAGATCTTTTTGTTCACTCTGGTGATTCACTGGTGTTTATCAAAAGTTTTAGCGAGATTTATCAAGGCAACAATTCCAGTTGCACCGTATCAGCGTTTTCGATATACTTGTGTTTATTCGTCTCGAACAGGTTCACTAATTCCTTGATAAATTTCTCGTGGTACTCGTCGATTTGCTCTGTCGTCGGTTCCTCTAATTTTGGTAATTCTATAGGACTGCCCACTAGAAAGAATAATTTATGCATTTAATTAATAAAAATCATTTGAGACAAATAACACTTATCGAGTTCCTCGTGCCGAACACAAATTCGAAAGCTGAATCGCTCTGGATATTACAAAAAGAATTTCGTGTCGTACAATATAATTGTCATTCATATTCTTACCAACTACTGTGACTGGCGTTCGCCGAGGTAATACACCGAAACTGTATTGGAAAAATCCTCGTCCTTTTATAATCACAGGTGCGACAGTAATTAGACTGCGAATATACTCTTGTATTCTTCTGAACAACGATCCCTGCGGCCCGTAGACCTGATCGTAGGTATTCGTCTCGCCAAAGGAAAAGACAGGCACCAACGGAGCACTGAAACGTCAATCAAATCTATAATCTACATGCGTTTATAATAAATTCGAATAACGTTATTATAATGATTCGAACCCTTCCCGCAGTGCGAGCTTCACGAACCCTTTCCTTCTTTTTAGCACGATACGATAGATATTTGGTCGACATTCCAATGATTCCGCAGCTCCGCCAACTACCAAAATTGTTGCCTTCCCGGTGTACGGCGGTGCGGGCTTCGACGATAGCTGATATCTTATACTTTCCGCGTTACTGCTGACACCTCCTACGTTTTCGTCCGTTTAACATTACAATTTTTAATTAGAAATTAGAAAATATTAACTATACTCCTCTGTAAATATCATTTGTGTTCAAAGTTTAATCAAGCATAGGACGTCGCTTCTTATTATATTTCTTAAACTCCTGGTAGAAATCTTACGTCTCACAACCTGAAGGTTTCATATTGAATTATAGAAAAAAACAGGCAGTGAGTAGAAATTGTGATATACAGAAATTAGGAGATTTACTTATATTCTATCGAATTTCTGTATTGGTGATCAATAATGATTGTTTATAAATATTCGTTTGGCAACATACGTACCGATTATATAAGCGTATTCGCGAAAGAGGGGCACCTTGAACTGGGAATCAAGAGTTACGGCACGGATTTCTAGGCCCGGGAACAAATCCCTTTGGCCTGAGTAGTCGGTCCCGAAAGCACCGAACATTCCCACACACAGAATCCCGTGCGGAAAATTGACAAACAGATAGTTCCTATTTGGATCCAGGTCGACAGTCTTCACCAGCTTCACAGGGAAGTAGTTGCTGAAGTAACGCATCCATGTCATACGCCTAAACAGATTTACCCATCGCATACTGAAACCAGGAAATCGAATTGGTTCATCGATCTCGTCGCAGTCTGAATTTCGCATGGTCCCAGCGAAAAACGTTTTACCTCCTGCCGCCTTTGTAAGCCGTGTCCCAATCGTAATACATCCAAATAAAATAGAGTAGCATGAAATAACGTAATATGGTGGTGTAAAAGATTGCGTAGAAGGTAAAAAGAACTCCCCAAATATCTCCGAAACCGATCGAAAAGATCCATATTGCTGCAGCGAGTGTTTCCAGTCTTCGCTTCAGCGGAACGTTCAACGGCGCGAACTTTATCCCCAGGATTTCCATCGCTCCTTCCTATTAAAACTAATCTTATACAAATAGCATAAACAATATTGTTAGATATCAATAATTGAAGCAATTAAATAAGTTCAATGCACGCTACGATAATGATAACGTAACGTCTGCTGATATGAGGAATATTGAATGTAACGTATCGTTGTAATATTAATAAAACTCTGTTCATATAAACTGCTTCGCGTGCTGTGTGATTAAATGGTTATTAAAGTAGCCATTAAATAGTAATCATTGGATGATGATTATAGTCTGAATGATAACACGTATGGCCATAAAATGCTCGTTAGAAGCTCCAGTTTTTATATAGATGACCTATCAGATTCCTGAGCTGTAGTGACTTGACAAAAATTACTGAAAGATGACGACAAAAAATATGAGCACGAATCATCGAGAAGGAAGTACATAACTGAGAGTTCGATATCAAAGACAAGTTTCAGTATATTATACAAGGAATTTAGGAAAGTTATATTACAGATATTATGCTTCGAAGTAAAACAATACCAAAAATACTATTTAGGTAAAAAATAATACTTGAGAATAATATACATATATTAATACAAACGGCAACAGGTGTACACTGTGATAACAAAAATATAAGGAAGATATGAACAAATTCTCGTGCAACCATTTGATGACTTCTGACAAATTAGGATATTTTATTTAAGATTAAGTGTTATTTTAATATTTTGATAAGTGTTTTACTGTTATGTATTGCACTTACTTTGAACACTGCTAATCAATGTGTAATCCGATCCAAATGGTCAGTGCATCGTTACTTTGCAACTCCCGCTAATCTACTAAACTCCAAAATTGGCGCCTCGGGTCTGTATAGCACAGTGATGGGATACGAAATCCTTCATGACTCACGACGGTAGTGGGGACAATCTACCTTATAGTGAAAGTGAGAGAGAACGTGACGACGGCTGTAGAGGGGAATAGTAGTGGAGTAGGGAGTAAGAAAAGAGGGGAAATCGCTCGTGATTTCATGCCATACAGATAATAAACACAGAGTAGGGAAGGAAGATACAGCCGTGAAAATGGGAACGTAGCGAGAAAGAACAAATGAAAGTAGTGACGCTATCTCTCTTGAATTCAAGTCATTTAAGAGAGATAGCATCGCTACTCTGATTTTTCTCTTTTTTACACGCGACTGTATGGCTCAACTATGAGGTAAATAAATGTGCGAATTAAGCAATCATATGAATAAACGACTGTGATAATTATCTCTTTATAAGTGTTGTACGAAATTGTCATTTATAGATAAAAATTTGCTCAAATGCACATATATAGTACATAGTTTTTATAATACTTCTC